>NW_027644927.1:0-28179 GCF_032717465.1 Coenobita brevimanus | reverse complement strand
GTCACGACCATCAAGTGATCCTGACCGACCCGGTGAATTACACACACACACACACACACTCACACACTCACACACGAGACTAAGGATGATAGCATACTTGTACCAATAGTTTATCTACATTTTCTAATCCTTTCATTTTCTTATACTGATCTTTTCCTTCCTTATACTGATCCTTTCCTTTCCATACACTAATCTTTTCATTTCCTCCAAAAACACATAATACGATGCAATTTCGACTCTCTCTCTCTCTCTCTCTCTCTCTCTCTCTCTACCTGACTACATCCGAACTGCCTTATGTTCATTCACTTCGCCGTAGGGAAGGGGTGAGGGAGTTGGCTGGAACTCAAGGTCACCGTTAGGTTAGGGTAGGGTAGGTTAGGTTAAGATTGGGTAGGGTTAGGATAGGTTACATGAGGTTAGGGTAGGGTTGTATAGGGCAGGTGAGGGTGGGTTGGATAGGTTAGGGTTTGGCAGATAAAGTTAGGGTAGGGCTGGGTTGGGTTAGGTTAAATTATGGTAGGGTACCTTTACAAATATTGCTGTACTGCACAAATAATGTTACACACACACACACACACACACACACACACACACACACACACACACACACACACACACACACACTGTACTATCTTCACAAATAATTGTGTCCGCACAAATACGAGTAACGCCATACTCTCCCACATATTGCTGTACCTTTACAAACAGTGCTGCAACCCCACACACACACACACACACACACACACACACAGCTCTGCCCCACTACATATTGCTCTACCCTCACACAAACACAACAATCATTTGGCGGCAAAAGAGATGGAGCAACTTTCTTCTCCGGTGCTCATTGGTTTCTCGGCCTTCAAGTACCAAGTATTTATTTCGTCATCTATGAAATAATGTTCAGTGAAGTGTACAGAACAGATGGGTGCATTGTCTGGATTCACTCTGACGACAAGCATTTATCCACATCTCTTTATATGTTTAGTTTGTTTTGTGTGTGTGCCGTTTGACTGGGGTTTGGTGTTCAGACAACCATATTCAGAACAGTTACTTGGCATTTTTATGTATTGCATGAATGACACAAACGAAAACTAACATCAGAGTAGACATAACGTCAATAGCAGGAAATATGCGAGAGTTAATTTTGGCAAGTAAGATTAAAGAACACTTAGAAAGATAGAATTTTATAAGTGGAAGTCTGCACGGATTCAGGCAAGGACGATAAGGCCTCATAACCTTGTTGTCATTCATCTCGGAGGTCTACGAGGCAGTAGATAGCAATAAAGCTTACGATATTAATTATCTGGACTTTAGTAAAGTTATTGATAGGGTTCCACAAAGGTTCGAGCACACGGTATAGACGACGATATCTTAAAATGAATAGAATCCTGGCTGAGAGGACGAAAGCAGAGAGTATTAATAAATGGAACTAAGTCGGATTGGGGATTAGTAACTAGCGATGTACCACAGGGTTCAGTACTCGGTTCCTTATTGTTTACTGTATCATATATATAAATGATCTAGACTTAGGAATCACTAGCAGTAGCAGCAAATGTGCTGACGATACGAAAATAGGGCGTATCATTAACTCAGCTGACGATTGCGATAACTTGCAGTCGATATACTGTCCAAATGGTCAAAAGCATGGCAAATGGAATTTAACGTTGAAAAATGTAAAGTACTTATTGTAGGCAAGACCAATGGAGATACTATATACAGCTTAGATAATAAAGAAATTAGTAAATCTGAATGAGAGAAAGATCTAGGAGTTATGGTCAGTAAAGACCTCAGACCAAGGCAACAGTGTATTAATGCGAGAAATAAAACAAACAGGGTCCCAGGATTTATTTCGAGAAGCGTGAGCAGTAGGTCATCAGAAGTAATATTGCAACTTTATCTAGCATTAGTAAGGCCGTACGCTGTTCAATTTTAGTGTCCTTATAATAGAATGGATATTAACTCGTTAGAAAATGTACAGAGAAGAATGACGAAAATGATACATGATGTTTGGAACCTGTCATACGATGACACTAAAAAGACCAAGTCCGCACTCACTAGAGAGGTGTAGAGTAAGGGGAGACTTAACTGAGGTGTTTAAGTGGATGATGGGTACAAATAAGTGAGGTATTAGCAAGGTTCTTAAAGTAAGCATACAGGATAGAACTAGAAGTAATTATTTCAAACTAGAAAAATTCAGTTTCCGTAAGGAAATAGGTAGAAGTTGGTTTGGTAATAGAGTTGTAGACGAATAGAATAAGCTACCTCCCTTGCTGCCTCTTCCATTGAGAATTTCAAGCATAGGTTAGAAAAGCATATGGCAGCTAAGGGGTGGGTATAGAAAAGAAAATCTAATTACCAGTACTAATTCTTTCTTTCTCCTTTTCAGGTTACACTATGATAGTCTCTTTTTCTCCTTTCACACTTTCCTATATAATGTCCACGCTAGTTTTTCTATACTGATTGGTGTTCTTTCTGACTTATTCCTGCCGGATTCGGCTGGAGGGTTTGGAGGGCCTTCATCTTTGCTATCCTTATCACCTTCTAGTAGTACAGTACAGTTACTCTTTTAGGAGCTGCCTAGCATGAGCCAACCGGCCTACTGCAGTTGTCCTCTCTTCTTATGTTCTTATGTTCTCTCTCCTTTCCACCCTATATCTCACTCTCCTCCTTCCTTTCCTTTCCCCAAGTTTGTCTCTCCCTCATTCAGTAAGTCTCTACCTCCCTGGGTCTAACCCTCCCCCTCACTCACATTCCTGTGTCTCATTACGCTGTCTGCATACCTAGCGACCCCACACACAGAAAAGAAACAGACGGGTAAATAGAGACTGACAAGCACAGGCAGACTGATAGTTAGACACACACACACACACACACACACACACACACACACACACACACACACACACACCTGCTACCAGCCTATCTGCTTCATTCTTATTTGTGTTACTTGTTTTCCTTCTCGATATTACTCAGCATTTACCTTGATTTTTTTTTTTTGTCATCTAGTCTAATCGTATGTATCAGTTAGTGTCTCTAGGCTAATGATATATTTTGCTGGTTCTATCGATCTCTCTATTGCCAGACGCCATAATCCAGTAAAGGGTGGCCACAAACAAATCGTCTCCATGTCGCCCTGTCCCCTACCATTTCACTGTCTTGCACCTAGCTTACACATTGCTCTCTCATATACCTCTCCGCTCCATCCCTCAATCTCATCCTTGGCCTCCCCCTCCCTTTCCCCGTCCTCCACTTCACTCACATACACTCTCCTCGTCAGTCTCTCGCTCTTCATCCTCTCCACACGGTTGCTGGTTATTAGTGGATAACATATTTAATCGCTTGAAATTACATTCATCTTAACAATCACATTCCTTCACTCCGAAAAGTCTCCCTTACAACGAATAAGACTGTTTGATGGTAGCAGGGCTAAAATTTATATTTAATAAAAATTTTATGAATAGGAAAAAGGCAAGAAGTGGAATTATTTAAAGTGGTTACAGTTTAGACCACCAGTACTGCAGACAAAACATATAATGCAGCTTGCTACATCCTCACTCAGCTCCCTTATCTTCATTGACGTCCAGTATGCTTTGTGCTAAGATAAGGTGTGCATCGGCTTACGGTTCAGAAGTGTGGGAACGAGGCACTACACACCATTTGTTGGTTTGTATGTTCTCATTCTCACGGATTAGCGATACTTTCACCTGACTGAGAGGAGGACATAAGGCAGAAAGGTAGAACTGGTCTAACCTGAAGGACGCGAAAGGAATGAAAGGGGAATCAAGTGGGTGATAATAAGTGACAAAGAACAAGGCACAGGAGCAAGGAAAGGGGAGGAGGTGAAGGGTGAAGGGTATTGGGGAAAGAGAGGCGGAAGGGAGGATGAGAGAAGGCCGTAAGGTTGAGGTTAGGAGGAGAGGAGGTAAAATACAGAGAAGTACAAATTAAGCTACCAACAACAGATCTACTGGCTCATTCGAGGCTGTTTATGGCAGGATAGGTTATAACTAACGTAACCATTCTATCTGGCAAAGTCAAGGATAGAAAAACGGGAGGATACTTTGATGAGAAGAAAGACGAAGGTATGTAAAGCATATATTTATATATACACTGTACAGAAAGAGTAAAAATGGAGGGAAGGAAGGGGGAAGTTGTAAGAAGGGAAGGAAGTGGAAGGAGTGTACAGTTAAGGAACGCGTTCGTGACCCTAGCAGTGGCTTCCCAACTCACTGTATTGCTGATTGTCCAAGGCTTCTGATTACTCTGTTTGACGGTGAAGGCTTAGCAAGAAAAGAATTGTAGGGGAAAAGAAAGGAAAAAAGCAGGGGGATGAGTGAAGAGGAGAGAAGTGGAAAGTTGAGAGGAGAGAAATGGAGGGGAAGAGTGAGTAAAGGGAGTAATTACCGGCTTATGAGAAGACTGGAAAGGGAGGCGGAGAGGAAGGTAAAAGGATGAGTGCAGAGAAGGAGGGGTGGAAGGGTTAGGGCAGGGATGCGTAGAGTTGGGTAGAGAGAGCAGGGATGAAAACCTCAGCGACAAAATGGAGGGGGCAGAGAAGGAGGAAAAACATGGAAGAATGGATGGGGGGAAGGGGGAGCGACGAGTAATGGGTGTTTTCAATGAAGGGGACGGGATAGTGTGAAGAAAAATATTGAATGGAGGGGGGGGGTACGATATGAGGTATAAAGAATATTTTTTTTTTTTTCATAAATAACAGAACGGAGGGAGGAAAAACAAATGAGTAAAAAAAAAAATAATCCATACACCAGATTACTGGTGTCCTCTGTTCATAAAATATCTGTAACAGTCATACTTGAACAGTTGTGGGTTGAAATTTGGAGGAAAACAACTCTGGGGAAGCGAGTTCCAGAGAGACGCAGTTCGGGGAATGAAAGAATTCTGATAGGCAGAAGTTCTGCAATATGGCTGAGTGACATTCCAGTCATGAGCACTACCAGATGCCCATGTAGCAAGAGGTGGCACCATGGACGCAACTTCGTATGAGCATTTGCCAAAAAAAATATCGGTAAAATAATGCAAAAGGAGGCAATATTCCTTCTTACTTGAAGGGGATGTAGTTTATTTGCAATGGCAGGGTTGTTAATGATTCTAACAGCTTTGTTCTGAATTTTGTCTAGTTGTCTTAATGCAACCTCTCCACAACCATTCCACAAGAGTGAGCAATATTCAAGCTAAGAGCGCACATGACTCTTATAAATTATAGCTAACTGCTCATCAGCGAAGAAGATACGGACTCTGTACAATAATCCAAGTTTCTTTGAGGCGGTTTAAGCAAGTGATCTGACATGAGAGGTCCAGCTGAGGGCACTGTTAAGTGAGACACCAAGAATTTCAATACTTTTGGAGATGGGAATATTCGTAGCACTGAAGGTAATGTACGAATCTGGCAATATCTGTTTATTAGTAAATTGTATATATTTAGTTTTACTAGCATTAAAAGAGACAAGGTTGTTTTGTCCCCATTCACTGATTGTAGATAGATCTTGATTTATGGAGATGGCTGTACTGAGTTGAGAGGTAGAGATATTAGACTTTGTAAATGGATGTCTGAGTGTGAATGAACTATGAAGTGTTGAGTCATCTGTATATGAGTGAATGGGATTGTGGGTGACAGATAAGAGATCATTAATATGAACCAGAAATAGGGTTGGCGCCAGAACTGATCCCTGCGGCACGCCGGCATTAACTGAGTGGAAATTCGAATATACATCACCTACTTTTACTCTTATTTTCCTGTCACTAAGATATGAAGAAATCAAAGGAACAAAAGACGTTAGTCCATAACAAGGGAGTTTGGACAGCAGGGAACGGTACCATACTCAATCGAAAGCTTTAGAGATATCAAGAGCTACTGCATGAGTTTCTCCAAAATGATCAATTGATTGATGGAAGGTTTGAGTTAAGAGATTGAGTATGTCAATGGTGGATCTTTCGTGGCGAAAACCATATTGTTTATCACTAATTAAGTTGTTGGATTCAAGATGTTTAACAATGTGGTTATTAATTAAAGTTTCAAATACCTTACCAAGAGAAGATGTGACAGCTATTGGTCTGTAATTGGAGGGGTCAGATGAACTTCCTTTCTTCGGAACTGGGTGGATATTGGCTTCTTTCCATGAATTCGGGAATAAAGAAGTACGTATGCATAGTCTGAATAATTTAGCTAGGACAGAGGCAAGTTCAGGAGAACACTTTTTCAAAACAATTGGCGGAATTCCATCTAGGCCTGGAGCTTTGTTGGCAGGTAAATTGTCTAGGATGGATTTTACGTATCTTGTTTTTATTTTAAGTGGGGCAATTTCTGGAGACTCAAGTTCTAGTACTGGGACATTCTGGCTGGTATCATCTATGGTAGAGTTTCTGGCAAAGGTACTGGCAAAGATATCTGCTTTCCCACGTGGGTCATTTGTAATGTTTCCATCTGAAGATTTTAGTGGGGGAATGGAAGATGACTTGTTAAAGTTATTATTGAAAGAATTAAGAGTTGACCAGAATATTCTATTGTCATTAGGGTTGTTAAGTAGTTTTGATGCTTGCTTTTGAAGAAAGTTTGATTTAGATTTAATACAGCTTTTCCATGATTTCTAGCAATTTTAAATTGGGAGAGTGATTCAGATGTTTTTTATTTTAAGTAAGAGTTATATGCCAATAACTTATGGGCTGTTGCTCTGGCACAGTTGCCATCAAACCATTTTGGAGAGTTTGATCTTTTAGTGAAATGTTGACTTGGTATGAATAAATCCATACCAGCTAGTATTAAGTCGCAAATGTGGGACTGGGTAGAATTGGGATCACTAGAGAAGAGAGACTGCCATGGAACATCACCAAGATAATTTCTAAATCCATTCCAGTCTGCCCTGTCAAAGTGCCATCGGGTCACCCTGACAGGTTCAGAACGGGGAGGTGTGGCGGGGTTAACTAATGAGGTTTTGATGAGATTGTGGTCAGAGGATCCAAGTGGTGACAGTACCTCTATCCTGTATTGATCTGGATTATTTGTCAAGAATAAATCCAAGAGATGGGCATTATGGTCAGGATTATCAGGTATTCTGGTTGGTTGCTTTACCAACTGGGTAAATAAACTGATGGATAAGATTGATGAACTAACAAATGGTTAAAGAGAATGGGAAGGAGGGTAGGAGAAGAACAACTATAAGAGGTATGGGTATATGAGTACACGAAAGGCAGCCTGAAATGAAACAAGAGGGATGAAGCAAAATAGGGTTTTAAGAGAAACGATAAGTGTATATTCAAACGTAAGGACAAAAAAGAGAATAAGAAAGATGAACGGAAAGAAAAGTTGCATGTGACAGAATTGTGAAGGTGAAAAAAAAATTGGAAGGAAGAGGAAACAAAGGAAAAAAAAAAATGGAAAGAAGAGAGGAGGATGACAATGGAAAAGAAGAGAAGATAGTGAAAGAAAATTGATAAGAAGAGGAGTGGATGGTTAAAGGGCTGTGGAGGAGTGCTAGGTGGAAGGACGGATGACCAGGGTTGTATGAAGAGGCAGTGCTCAGAAAACGAAGAATAAAGAATATATATAAAAAGAAATGAAGGTAAACAGGGAAATGAGAAAAGGGAAACCAATACAAAATACAGGATAGAAAATGGGGAAGAAGGGACAAGGACAGAAAAAAAAAGACATGAAAAAATCTGCAGGAACAGTAATAATTAATTACAATAAAGACAGAAAATTTGGATATAGAAACGGGAAAAAAGAAAGGGACAGAAAACGGACGGGCAATCAAAGCAATATGAAACAGGCAACACCTAGAAAGAAAAGAAAAGAAGAGTGAAGGAAAAGGGAAGAAAGAAGGGAGAAAAATGTACATAATATAGATGGAAGAGCTTAAAGAGAAAGAACATGAAAGAATAGCTGAAATATATAAAAGGAAAATCAATGACCATAAAATGAAAGAAAAGGAGAAAAAAGATCAGAAGATTAAGGAAAGGAAACTCCGACCAGACAAAAGGTAGAGTTGAAGACAGTAGAGTAGACAGCCATACATTCAGGCAGTCACTCCAGTGAGTCTATATTGTTGTGCTGGGTATTGTGTAGGGCAGGTAGCCTGATGTCCGATACATTCGCTTGTCTGGTCTGTCAGACTCTTGGACAAGGCTTGTTGCTCTGGTGTGTTTGTTTATTTCGTAGTACATAATAATTAAGGACTTGAATGTAAAACAACGACTGTCGGTCATATTCAGAAGGAAGATGGAAACTTGGCAAAACAAATGAGTGTATGGCTCAATTATCTGTATGCAGTGGATAAACATTAATCATAAGCCATCTTCTGCCGTATTGTTTAGGGTAAACATCAGTACTGGGTGTCCCGTGAAATGTGTTCCAAACATCAGATTATTCTTGGCTTCAGTCTTCCTCACACGTGAATCTTAAGGTATGAGGTGGCGTGGAAGGCCGAGAAAAGAGTACCCGGTATATACATGGGTATTGTAAACGCATGACTGAATAAACGAGATCTGGATGTATGGAAACAAAGGGAAAAATCTGCTGGTAAGAAATGGATGATAAATTATGTACGGAGACTTAAAATTGCTGGCAAAATATCGTTTCACATTTAAGTCATCCTGCTGTGAAACTTTCATTATTTTTTGTAAAGTTTGTTGTGTTCAGCAGATGGCATCACTGGGTTTCGAAAGTCATTGTTCACTGTCTCGTTAATCTTTTTGTGAAGTCAAGAAATTTTCTCCTTAAATGTACATGGCAAGGGCTGTATTCCATAATTATCTTAGTACCGTATCTGCCCCGCAGTCATTGTGAAGTAAACTGTTGTATGTTGATCGCTAAGTTTCTAACATGGAACTGACACTATGGAAGGTCTGGATGATAAGAAAATGAATGTGCCTCCCATCTGGCTCAGGTCTCCAACACGTACATTTACTGTTCCTGTTTCTAGACCTCGCTTGCCTATTGTAGGTGTGGGAAAAGGAGGAGGAGCATTAAGATGTTGATGATAATGTACAGTATAGTACTTGCTTGTGTTATTTTCATTTTTAATTCGTACTCTCATGTGCACATGTCAATGAAAATAACTGTTTATTTTCTATAAATATATGGACACTATTTACTATTTGGTCTAGTGGAAAAAAAATAATCTTTCTTTTACTATTAAGCCAAGAGATGTTGAAATAATTCAGAGAGGTCATCAACAGTCTTCCTTGTTCTGACTGTCTCCGTCATACATTTCTAATACCATAACATTGCATCCCTCTCTCTCTCTCTCTTTCTCTCTCTCTCTCTCTCTCTCTCTCTCTCTCTCTTTTCTATTCCACCTTTCCTCTCCCTTTTTACCCTCATCCCTCCATCTTTCTCTTTCTGCCTGCTTTCCTCCTTCTCCCCTACTCTATCTCTCTCGGTCCCTTCATGGTACAACGGATAACCTTTGCCTTCCGGTCAGCTTTCTGCCCCTCCTCCTCTCCATTCATCTTAATTTTTCTCCATCTCACTCTCGATGCAATGGAGTATCTTTCCTTTTCCGTCTCTGTCTTCTCCATTCCTCTCCCTCACCACCGTTCAGTCTTTATCCTTTCCCCCTAACTCCACTCCTGTCCCTCTGCCCTGAACTATCTCTTTGGGCCATGTTTATAAATTCCTCTTAGCCTAAGCTGTGTATAAGACTGCTAATATATACCTTTATTCTCACTAGTACATCCAACAACCCCTTCATTACCATACTACAGTAGACTGAAGTGATAAATACAAGAAAATGATCTGGCTATCCACCTGTCTACAGTATATCCACACGCCTTAATCCTGGAAGGGGCGGCAACAAACGAATCACCTATACCAGTCCTCTGCCATCAAACTGTCCTCTCTCCAGCTCACATCACTCTCATTCATACTACTCTCCACCCCATCCCTCCATCTCATCCTTGGTCTTCCCCCTTCCCTCTCCCTTTCTTCTCACTCAAATACACTCTTAGTCAATTTCTTGCCCTCTCTTTTCCCCTCATGGTCACACCATCTCAAGACACATCTAATGCTTTCCAGCACAAAATATTAAGATATATTATTGTGTGTAATTGCTAGGGTAAACTATTTATGGCAGAATTAGGCATGAATCTTCTACGAATACGGTCCCAGTGGTCCTACTTGTGGTGGCTGTTGTGTCCTTGGTCACTCCATGACTTGTTCACTGAGGACCGGACGTCTCCATTAAGAGAGGGTCAGCCATAACTATAATCAGACTGGTTTAGGACGAGCTGATAAGAGGGTGGCATTGACTTGAGAACACGCAAGGTAATACAACTGTGTCTCCCTGCTGAACAATCTGCCATAAGACCCCGTGGTTACAAAGCTATACATCTACTGACCAGGCCATTGCGAATGGTAGAGGAAGATATGCTTGCAAAAATAAGGGCAGTTGCGCGCTTCAATTGTGCTCCACCTCTAAGCTTTCTCCTAAATATGGAAAACGAAGGAAGAAGGAAAAGACGAGAAGAGGGGAGGCTGAGAGGGAGAATGAGATGACGTGCGGAATTTGTAACAGACAGAAGTGTTTCTCCAACGTTAAGTAGAAAACTAAGGAGGTTTTCAGTGATATTAATGCAAGGAATTGTATGTTGTTTTGGAAGTCGTTATCAGTATGGATAAAATATAAAAGTCGTTATGGCAAAACAGTCTAGGAGTACATTAATATTTATAGCCTGCTGCTCATCTGAATCTGAAGTCAGTTGGGAGTAGGCTGAAAGTATCCTTCTCCTACTGTCCTCCACCCTTCCTTCGGGGGATGGGGAGGGAGCTAAGGGGCATTTGTATATTAAGCAGCGGTTGCTTGGTTATATCGAAACCACCAAGGGATATAGTAAAGACGGATATAGTTAAGAGGTGAAATTATACATGTTGGTGGGCGTGTGGGCTAAGAATAAAGTCAGAAAAGTTGAGAAAGAAAAAACTCAGTTACTGGGAGACGGCGTGGGCTACGCCGTGTAAAATTGTCAACAACTGCAAGCGTGATGGATGAGGGCGAGTGTGGGGGAGGGGGAGGAGTATGGAGGAGGTTGGGAAGGGGGGATGGTGCGAGAATAATGGAGTGGAGGACGGCGGGAAGGTAAACAGGTAAATATTATCAGATGTTTTGTGTTCGCGAGGACATGTTAAGGTGATAACACTAGGGTGGACAAGAATGATGATGGTACGGATGAGGTGAGAAACCTGTCACTGTTTGAATCATAATAAACCTGAATGACAAAGGCTGCTAAAGGTACATTTTAATGCAACACTCTTAGTTTAGTAAATTACGTAATATTTTCTTTAATCTCTTGGCCTAAGCAGTGTAAATTGGTTTTGCGTTAATTTAACAAATATTACTCCCTTGGTTGAAAGGGTTAATAGTTACTCTACTGTATTATTGCAAGGCTTTTCTGACCATCCCATTCATATTGCTATTGCTCGTAAATCTGGGCGTGAAAAACTGAATAATATTCAATAACACTTATTGCAGATGTAATTTGAGGCGGGGTTGAGCCGGAATGTGTGACGAGAAGTGCTGGCTCCGGTCCAATCAGACAGTTGATGTTGTAGTTGCACTGCAGGGTCCTCCTTCTGTCAAACAATCCGTTCACTGTTAATGATCACTGTTTAACATAATGTAACAAGTTATAGTCACATCATGAACTCAGACAGCCTGGACATATTAGACTAAGGAACAACTAGTTAATGTCAGAAGCATTTCCTTCTTTGTCATCATCATCAGCATCATCCGGACTTCCTGCCCCACCCTAGGGCACGTTGAGGAGTAGCAACGTCCAGAGAGCCCAAGTTTGCCCAATCCAATGAGCCACGCTTCCATTCACTCATTATTCAAGCTCCCGGAATCCTGGCTCTATCGGATACACCAAATACATTCACCACGTTCTGTAGCTTCACATAAACCTATCCGATAGAGTCCATCCGAACGGTGCCACGTTAAAAGGGGGTGCCAAATCCCTGATCATGCACTTCTCACAACATTCATCCAGCCAGGTTCCCTAGCCTCACAGACTTCCATACCACTCTTCCTCACACACCCATCCACCATATCGCTCCACCTTCTCCTTGGCCTACTTTTTTTTTTTTTTAATGTGCTCGACTCCAGGCATAGGCTTCACAGCCTGCTCCCAAGGCCCAGTAGTCCTCCTACATATCATACACCTCTACATGTCACCACTTCGGCGCTAACACCAACCGTCCATATTGAATACATGCTAGGGCTGTCTCATAGAGTACTGGTGTATTGGTATTGGCGGGGGTATTTTTACGACATGTCGGCAGGTCTTCTAGTAGATTGGTAAAGTCTGCTTTACATGAAATTCAAATCCTTAAACTGTTCCCTGCCCCAGAGGGGATTTGAACCTGGGTCCGGTAGGACTGCAGGCCACCTCTCTACCGATTGAGCCACCGCCTCCTCTCTTCTTCAGATTCGTTCAGATATACCTTTTTCACCACTCTATTGTTATCCATTCTCTCTACATGACCATGACATCTCAGTACACTTTCCTTGATTCTGGTATCCACAGACTTCCTCACTTCGCATCTTTTACGAATCACATGATTTCGTATCCTTTCCATTCTCTGTACTCCACATACATTCCTCAGCAGTCCCATCTCTATTGTACTCACTCTTGACATTTCATTTTCATGCCACACCATAGTCTCACATCCATATGTTAAAGTTGGCACTAACACTCCTTCATGTAACCCTCGCGCAGCTGCAACACTCAAGCCTCTGTTTCATATCAAGGCCTTCATAACACCAGCTGCTTTCCTTCCTTGTGTCACTCTACTTTCCACTTCTTTTGTACATTTTCCTCTCCTTTCTGTCACTATACCCAGGGATTTGAACTCTCACCAATTCCAGTCTGTCTCCATTCACGTAACATCACATTGGGAGTCACCTTTTCTCTCGATAACATCACTTTACTCTCTTCTACATACTCTCAAGGCACGACGCTCACAGACATCAGCAAAGCTCTGCACTAGTCTACCAAGTTCTTGCCCGGTATTTGCAAGTAGCATTGCATCATCAACATACAAGTTTGAGATATTCCTTCCATCACTGTTCATTACCAACGCCATCCCTCTCTCCATTACTCGTGTTTTTACTTCTCTCATCACCCCATCCATATATATATTGAATAACTATGGGGGCATCATACAACCTTGTCGCACGCCCATAATGATCGTGAACCATTCACCTAGATGCCCATATACTCTTACACATGCCTTACTACCATCATGAAAACTCTTGACGACACCTAGCAGCTTACCATCTACACCGTACATGCGCAAAACCTTCCACATTCCTTCTCTGTCTACTTTTGTCGTATGCTTTTTCCAGATCCATAAATGCTATAAGCACTTTATAGTCCTTCTCACAAGCCTTCTCAACTATCTGTCTCACTGCAGATATTTGATCCACACATCCTCTGCCACTCCTACATAATAATTTATTGTCCATTTGATTTTGGTGAGGTTTTATGATGGTACAGCAGAGAAGAAAATGTGCTGGTTTACATGAATTATTGTGCATGTTAACTGACAAGGATACGCCAGGGTTACAAAGCACTGTGTTCAGTATTTAACGATAACTAAAAGCTTTCATGATTACGTTTTCTTATGCGATTTCTGAGAAGTTTTAATGAAGCATGGGAAAAATAATATCATTTTAAATCACATACAATGGACACGCACTGAATATTACGAAGTTCTTTGTTTGTCAAGTAATACGTGTTCATTATGTAAATATTGCAGTGTCAAGGTGACGTCACATTTATATTAAACTCATCCTCTCTTCAAACTGTTTTATTTGACTAGCGATTACCCTCAGTGTGAAGGGATAAATTTACAACATACAAACCAGTCAGTAATATCAAGAGTCAATATACTGGGTAAAAATATGTGTTTTACTTATGCCTGACATTTATTTTTGTGTATTCATTTTATTTGCAAGTTAGAATAGGCTAAGTTACAATGGGTTAAATTAGGTTAGGTTAAGTGGTGAAGATTCATACAAACTCCAACAATCCCCGACAAACATATCAATCTGGCTCGGGACACGTATTAAGTTAAAAATAATATTACGGCTGGTGTCTTTCCTTAACCCCCCCCCCCACACACACACTTATATTCTCTCTTTGCTTCTTCTTCCGGTTCTGCCTCCTTTCTTTCCGTCTCTCTCCCTCCCTTTTTGTTCATTTAGCTGAATCTCTCTCTCTCTCTCTCTCTCTCTCTCTCTCTCTCTCTCTCTCTCTCTCTCTCTCTCTCTCTCTCTCTCTCTCTCTCAGCAAATAAACGCCGATGGTCATACGATAAAACGAACAACAAGGCAGGCACAGCCCCACTCTATGTCATTCTAGTCTTATCACATCATAATAACACGGTCATTTGTATGCATTTCTTATCTACCCATGTACCCGCCTTCATATGCCCGATGCATTAAATCCCAGGATGACAGTGCTGACAAGGGTGAATTATAAGGAGGTAAAATCAGAGACATACACATCAGCCAGGCAGTTGTCGAGGGTTGTATAAGAGTGTGTTATTGGGCATGTGTTAGGCTTTATTTTTTAAGAGAAGCTGTGAGTTTTACCAGCTGTGCATGTTTTTTTTTTTTTTGGGGGGGGTGACTAATGAGTTGAATGTCGTGGTGGATGTGGATTTAGGTGGATTATTTATTATTATTCATGCTACGAGAGAGAGAGAGAGAGAGAGAGAGAGAGAGAGAGAGAGAGAGAGAGAGAGAGAGAGAGAGAGAGAGAGGGAGAGAGAGAGAGTGGTTGAGCCAAATTATAAGTATAAAAAAAGGAGGGTGATACGATAGGTGACTAAGAGACGTGTACAGTGAGGTAGATGGACAAGAGATGTGATACGCAAGAAACAAATCATAAACACAAGATGGAAAGAATAGTATACTAAACCAGTCCGACATGTGGACAGATAAGTAAAAATAACGTGAATAGTTTTGGTTGGGTGCAGGACAACAAAAGAAACAGACGGACACTTTTTGTATTTTTGTGTTTATGTTCGTACGCTTGCTTGTAATTCACCGGGTCGGTCAGGATCACTTGATGGTCGTGATCGTGAGCTTTTACCCTCCCGGAAGGGAGCTGAGAGCTCATATAGTCCGATCTAAGGGCAAGGCCGTGACCTTCACACACGCACACACCCGTTCCCTTGCTCAAGGGGGACAGTAACCACCCACTTCGTCAGTGAAACTTTTCGCAACCTGAGCGAGGCGCGAACTCCCGTCCACCAGATGGCAAGCGTGAACGTTACCACTGAGCCAGCGAGCGGTGTGTGTGTGTGTGTGTGTGTGTGTGTGTGTGTGTGTGTGTGTGTGTAAACAACGCAGCAGAACTTCTTGCATTTCAAATAAATGGTGAAAATGTAAACCGGTTGAGAATTTTACCTACCATGAAAGTGTGCTCACAGATTAACGTAACCTCGATGCAAATGTCCTTGCTCGAATCCACGACACCTCAGCCGCTTTTGGGCGTAAGTCAGATCGAGAGTCTTTGAAAACATCAACCTGAGAATCGAGACGAAGGTTATTAGGATACTTCTATGGCAAATGCTCAAACGAAGTTGCATCCATTGTGCCTCCTCTCCACGACTTCCTCCGCGCTACGCGGGCACATGGTATCGCTCATGACTGAACTGTCACACTGCCATACTGCAGGGTTTCTGCTTATCGGAATTATTTAATTCCCCGAACTCTTTGGAACTCTCTCTCCCAGATTTTCTTTAATGAATGAAGGACACCTGTAACGAGGTGTATGGATTAATTTTATACTTCTTTTATTTCTCCTTCCTCTGTTTTGATATTGTAAAAACAAAGAATATACCGCTGTATGCCTCCCCATCCTCTTATACGGTTCTAAATCCTGGACTACTTACCAGCGTCACATCAAACAGCTTGAGTCATTTCACATCCGATGCTGACATCCTAATACTCACATGAGAGGATAAAGTCCCTCATTCACAAATTCTCCACTGGGAAAAGTCAACTAGATAGAAACCATGCTGGCCAAAAACAGCTCAGATGGGTCGGAGACGTATTCCTCATGCCTAAGCACCGCCTTCCCCGCCAGGTTCTGTTTGGCCAACTCCTGCAGCACTTCGCAACCAGGGGGGACAGAAGAAGAGATATAAAGATCATAGACGGACAACCCTGAAGAAATGTAACATTACATCAAAAGATTTTGAAACCAGTGCCCCTGACAGAAAACAATGGTGAACCCTCTGCAGTGAAGGAAACATTCATCTCGCGGAAGCTCGGAACCTGGCCAGAAAAGAGCGTAGACGACGGAGGCACAACCAGAACTGAGATCTCCCAGCAAACCTGGACTTGACATTCCAACTTTGTGGAGATCCAGGATTGGTCTGCATAGTCACGCAAGACTAAGAAACGCACCATATTACTGAGTATAGTATCCGTCGTCTTCTACAGTAGGACAGCGTTAAGTAAAGTAAGTGTGTGTGTGTGTGTGTGTGTGTGTGTGTGTGTGTGTGTGAGGGAGGGGGAGAAATTAGGTGTCACTATAATCATATTCTAAATCATCGTATCTTGGATATATGGGTACATGGATAACAGTGTGTGCTGAAAGGGAAGTTCCTGGATAATGTGGTGTTTGCATAACTAGGTCGTCAGAGAATCTTATTTAAATTAAAATCTTACTTAAAAATAATGTTGGATTGGCTCATTATATGGTGGTAGTCTGCAGTGCCCCAGGTATTCTCATTTACTCCAACCCTTATTTTGCGTAAACATTTCATTTTATGAAGGGAGGTAGTACGAGGCACCAATTAAAGAAATGTTTGGACCATTTAGTAATCAAGTACTGTAAGTACAACAAACGCGCTTTGCAGTGAGAAGTGCTGCCGCTTAATAATGAAGCACAAAGATAATCAAGTATCTGGATAATAAGAAAAGAAGGTTAATCCAGGCACCTCCATTTTCGTGGGTGGCCATATCATGGTGCCAGTGACAGTCGCTGAGCTGCTTGTGTTGATGTGGAAATTCTGAAACGATGTCCTAACTGGGGCTGAGTGGCTGATCTGTAGGATTCCCGTCAGTTGTCTCTGCCATCCACGCTCACATCCTCTCCCCCTTCTCTTCATATTTCTCTCTCTCTCTCTCTCTCTGTCAGAGACGGGGAAGGGGAGAGGCAGACAAGATAGCTTGTTCGATTTAGTCTCGTGTGCAGGGTACTCTGTGGAATGGGTTGAACCTTCACTGCCTGCCACCGAGTCTGTAGGGTTGACACTTACAAGCTACTGCCTCTTCACAACAGTGAGTATTAATAACCTATACCTAATCACCGTCGACTACCAATGTCTACTTTTATATCATCTGCGTCTTGGTTCATTCTTACCTTCCTCCTAACCTACATTATACCCCCATTTATTGCAACTGCGTTATGATTCACCATGAGCCTTGCGTCTATCAAAATCCCCTCCTAACCTACACCTTATCAATGTCTACTGTCACTATCTTCTGTTTCACTCTCTTTGCCTTGTATCTATTGTACTCTTCACCTAAGCTACACCTCACCACTGTCTCCTACCACAATCTTTTGTTCCATCGTCTGTGCACTGTATCTATCCTTCCTTTCACCTAATCTACACTTAACCACTTTCTACTTCCATTTTCTTCTGTTTCATGAACGTCTATGCCTTGTATCCGTCCTACCCTCCACCTAGCCTACATACACTATCAACTTCCATCATCTTCTGTTTTCAGTCTGTACTTCGTATCTGTCTTATTCTCCACCTAACCTACACCGTACCAGTATCAACTACCAGTATCTTCTGTTTCACCGTCTGTTCTTTGCGTCTGTTCTATCCCCGTCCTACCTACACTGTGACTTTACCCAGTTAAGGGAGAGGAAGAAAAGGGAGTGCAGTTGGTAGGGAGAGGTGGAAGGAGAAGGAGAGGAGAAGGGAGAGAAGGAAGGAGGTGTCGAGTGTCTCTGAAACGCTTACAAAAGAGGTGTGTAATATGAGAGGGTAGTAAAGAAGGGCAAGGGAACCGAAACAATGTAATTATAGGGTAAGCGTGCATGAGTCAACACAGAATACGAGGAAAGAAATTATAGCGATGAGAGAGAGAGAGAGAGAGAGAGAGAGAGAGAGAGAGAGAGAGAGAGAGAGAGAGAGAGTTATAATACTTTAGCTATGACGCAGCGAAGGATGCATAGTTCTTTATAATGGCACTTCATGGTAAGAGAAGTGCACATATAGCTGTAGTAGTTGTAACCACAGGTTCATCTGAATGTGAACCCAGTAGACTGCAGACTGAAGTTGCCCCTTCCCCTTCTTAGCCCCTTCCCTCCTGCAATCCACCATCTCTCTGTCAGGGGATAGGGAGGGAGTAGAGGGCTGCTTGTAAAACCAGGCACAGAGCCCCCCAGCTACGTCGTTGCCACCCCGCGAAGGCTCCCCTCGTCAACATCAAAGAAGTGTGTATGAAGCAGGGAGATGAAGGCGCAAAAGGAATTAAATGTCGAGAAATAAAGAACAAAATATGAAAGTACGAAGGAGGCGGGCTATTAATCTGTCGTAGTGTAAGAAAGAAAACTCAGTTTATGAGAAAACGATAAAGAAAATTGGGCTGGGTAGTAAACTCAACAGTCAATAAGGGAAAGAAATAATAAAGGGTGCAAGTAGAAAACAAGTTAAGAAATGACTACGCGAAATGAATTAACGGAAGAAGGAGGTGAGAAAAGATGAGAGTAAAGAGTATGGAGTATAAAAGTATGAAGGAAGAAGGAAAGGAGAGGGGAAAATGAAGGGATGGAAAAAAAACAATGGGGGGAAGAAATAAAAGAGAGTAAAGGGTGAGACTGTAAAGGGAGGATGGAGGGAGATGAAGAGAAAGAGTGAACAAATGGAGGGGATAGAAAAAAGAAGAATGGTAGAAGCGAAGAAAAAAAGATAGAATCGAGAGAATGGATGGATCGAGGATTAATGACGGTGGATGTGGAAGTAGTGAGAAGGGAAATGATCGTAAAAGGACAGAAGTGGAGGAAGGGAAAGAGAATTAAACAGGGTGGACCGGAAAATAAGATTACTGAAAGGATATTCCAGAAAAGAATGGTGATAACAGAGGAATGTGGAAGATGGAAAGAAAGGGAAGTTGCGAAGAGTGGGAAAGAGAACAGCAAGAAAGGATGGTGGGAAGACTGAAATTCCAGTGTGGGATTCTCAGAAGTATTTTACGATGAAGTCCCTGTCTCAGATTGGTTTTTGGAGGATCGCCAACGGCATTAGAATGTTTCTCTCTCTCTTGCTTTCCTTCGTAAAACAAAATTGTGGTTACGGGAGGAAAACTGTCATGGCTGTTATCTGTTTTGGATGGAAGGACAAAAAAGAAGGAAGAGAAGAAGCTTTCGATGTCTCCAGTTATTCCTGTAAAAATAAATCACAGTTACGACAAGGACTCGATAATAGATATGTTCGAGTATCCCACCCCAGGCTCCGATGACATTAACGACTGAATAAAATCGCCTGCTAGTTCCTGGAATAAAATAATAGGAGCAGTCCCGAGCACGAGAGGGTTGACTGTGAGAGAATTAACACTCTCCGGCTCCTGTGTTTACTCTCAGTGGAATAAAATGCCTTGGCGTTAGGTGGAATAAAAAACTAAAATTGTTAGCATGAGTGGGTCAAACAATGGAAACAATTATAAAAGTGAGAAGACAATAAATATGAGTGATGTGGTGAAATGGGAAAATCAAGTGTTGTGAAAAAGGAGCACCAGAGGAAAGGAAAGGAAGAAAGAGAATTAGGAAAGTGAAGGAGAGAAATGAGCTGAAGAGAAGGAGAGGGAGGGAGGATGGGTAAAAGTAAAACAGTGGAAAGAGGGAAAGGAGACAGATGAAGGGGACCAAGAGAGGGAATGAACTGAGAAAAGGGAAGGAAGAGAAGACGAGAATGAAGGAATGTAATGGGGAAAGATGGGAAGAAGGGAGAAAGAAATGATAGACTAACGAGAGAGAAAAAGAAAAAGAGCAAGTGACTGGAGGAAGGAATAATGGAAAGGAATAACTGAGAGAGAGAGAGAGAGAGAGAGAGAGAGAGAGAGAGAGAGAGAGAGAGAGAGAGAGAGAGAGAAGCAACGGAGTACACAAAGACAGAAACTCATCCAAGTATCAGTATCAGAGGGAGCCAGGGCACCAAGGTCGTGGGAGAGAGAGGGAGGGAGTGAGAGGGCAAGGGGAGAGTGAGAAAGTGACGGATGAGAGAGAGAGAGAGAGAGAGAGAGAGGGAAGTAAGAGCAGGGTATGAATATCAAGAGGAAGAGAAGAATCGACAACACATAATCTGCTGAAACAACACGAGGAAATTTTTGTATCTAACATATTAAGTGGGAACGATTACCTTCAGGTGATGTATATCAAGAAACAGACAGTCAGATTAGTAGGCAGATAATGAAAGAGATATTATAGACAGACAGATAGACAGAATGACAGACTACCAGGCAGACAGATAGACAGACAGAATGACAGACTACCAGGCAGACAGATACACAGACAGACAGACAGACAAACAACTAGACATATAGATAGATAGGCTGGTAGATAGCTTGATACTGATAGTAGGTATATTTACAGAAACCGTCAGACGCACAGACAAAGCGACAAGCAGACAGACGAGGACAGAGACAGATTGTAGACTGATATATAGACAGATAAACAGATAGTGGATACATAAATAAACAGAGCAGGCAAATAGTCCCACGATTTTCCTTGCGTAATTGAAATATACGTTAGAAGGCGGGAAACATGTTTGGTGAGATTACTGATGCTTATTTCTGAGCGGGATCTGGAAAAACAGGTTCCACTATTGTTATAATTACCACCCTTTGTTATTTGATCTCTGTTTCTGTCTCTGTTTGTCTGTTTGTCTGTCTGTCTGTTTGTCTGTCTCTCTCTCTCTCTCTCTCTCTCTCTTTTTGCTTTTACTCCATCCACGTGCTTGTATGTTTGGTTGTGTCAGTAAGAGTAATGTTCCCGGACACCCCCACCCTTTCCGTAATCACTCTCACCATACCAGCCCCACACCCCTCTACACACTTTTTCCACCCTCACCCCTCTACCAGTACACACCTCTTCCGTCATCACCTTCTCACCCCTCTACTCACCCTTTCCGCCTTATCTCCTCACCTCACTACACAGCTCTTCAGCGATTATTCCTCACTGCATGCAACCTCACCCCCTCACTTCATTACCTACCACTTATGCCTCACCCACTTACCATCCTACACAGCCTCTTAGCCTCCCCTCAACACACTCTCCGCGTCACCCACTCGCCCCTCCACACGCCTCTCCGCCTCACCACTTCACTTCTCTTCACATCCTCTTCCTCCACACCCCTCTATACACTCCTTCAGCACTCAACACACTCTCGTATCTTTCTCTTTCATTCCTTTTCCTCATTTCACCACTATTGTATCTTCTAGACTTCGTGCACTAGTGCTGAATAATCCCTTTTCGAAGAGGACCAAAATTATAATTTGATCTCTAGACCATACTGTGAAGACCTACTGTATTTACCTTTTTTTCTTTTTCCTCTGTTTCTTCTTTTTCTTCTTCTTCTGCTACTACTACTACTACTAAGCTACATTCTTCCAAACACTTCTTCAAAAGTGGCGCCATTCCTTCATTTATTTACCAGTTCATTTCACAGTTGGCACTAATGTTCAATGGACAAAGCCCCTCTACTCACTTTTTTTTTTTTTTTAGTAAGGCATTTTGGTGGGTTTTATGGGATCAAAGGCCACACCATGCAAACTCACCTATTTTCCGATCCTAAGTTCTTGTATATTTATTAATTAGAGGCAGCCTGCACACAAGTATGTCAGTGTATTTTTGCCGTGTGGAGACCATCCTGTGTTCCTTTGAGAATGTTGGCAATCTTTTTTAGAATGAATTTCACACCCTCTCACTCTTTATCTACACTTGTCCCTCTCCACATAAGCCTCTCCGTCCCCCATCTCCCTCTCTCTCTTTCACCACTTCCTTCATCTTCCCCATCCATATCCCTCACTCCCTTATCCCACTACACATCCCTTCCACCCACACCACACCACACCCTACCATTTCATTCTCACCCTTTACAGCAATCACGAAGAGAACAGATCTTGATATTGTCCCTTCCTTGTTTGGCCTGCTCTTGGAAAGACTGTTCTTCCTTTTACGCTTGTGAACATCAACCCCACACACTTAATAGCAGTTAGTGGTGCTTGAACCCACTCCAGAGCGACACGGAAATAGTGTCAAAATGACCGGACCACGGAGCCATCTTGCACTTTCTCACCTATTCCCCTCAAATCCCAACCTCAGTCCTTGGTCCGCATATCTCAGGCTACATGAGCTTACGAGTGTTTTCTAGCGCCATTTCCTTGGCGAGTTATTTGCATATCACAACTTAATGTACCGTATGTTATTTATATATTTGTTATATTAAACGGACTGCAGTAAATAACAAAAATAATATAATCAATTTACCATAAAGTAGATATAAACTAATGAGAAAAAAGGTACTTGCGAGCCTCCTATGCCGACAAGAATAAGACCCCTTGCACACCCTATTCTTCTTCATCCCTCTGTTTTTCAACTATGCCATCCTCTTTCTGTGCCATCACGCTTACCTCTCTCAACTCATCTACACCAGTGCCAGCCCGTCAGCGCCCACTGCACTTCCTCTCTTCACCCTTTCCACCCTCACTTGCATCCCCTGTTCACCCCATCCCGCTCCTCACGGCATCCACTGTTCTTTTTATTGTGTGTGTGTGTGTGTGTGTGTGTGTGGGTGTGTGTGTGTGTGTGTGTGGCTATTCTGTGTCATCAATGCTTGTTTTTTAGGGAGTTTGTTGTTTGTGTAATGCATGCTGTGGATCCTGCAATGGCACTGGCGAAGATATGCGCTCTCTGGAGTGCTTTCTAGTTAATAATAATAATAATAATAATAATAATAATAATAATAACATTTATTATTAAAATTATTATTATTATTAGTAGTAGTAATAATAGTAGTAGTAGTAGTAGGCTATTAGTATTAGTATCAATAATATTAATACTGTGACTACTATTACTACTACTACTACTACTACTACTACTACTACTACTACCACTTCTACTACTACTACTACTACTACTACCACCACTACTTCTATCATCATTATTCCAGTTGGAGATATTTGTTAGTTCTTCCCTTTATACCTGTTTTTCTCTTGCTCTTCTGGACCCTACCTCACTCCATCTTTTGGGTGGGAAAAGATGATGATGATGAATTATTGAGTACTCAGTAATCTACAGGTCGTTTATAATTTAACTTAAGCAGGATATTTCCTGCATTGAAAATGTGAGGCTGTTGGTTGTGATAGGTTGGGGTAGAGATCGGCAACCGGCGGCTCTTTTAGGACACTTTGCGGCCTCTAGGAGCTTCATAAATAATCATAATTCAGAACGAAGGCATCATATACCACATGCAAGGCAACATCAGGTTTTTAATTCAACTTCGAAAAGATCCACAGGCCTTCAATCGTTATGCTTTTCAAGAAATGCAAGCCATTTGTCTTTCCTAAGCTGAACTTATGCAGAAAGAGAGAGAGAGAGAGAGAGAGAGAGAGAGAGAGAGAGAGAGAAAGAGGAAGGGGGTACGGCCCGAGGTTTTGACCTCGTCCAGTTCCTGTCAGTTCCCTGATTCCCCACTACTGCCGGCATTGTCGCCAATTTACCTACTTTGCCTACCAGAATTTTTAGAAGAATTTCGGTTTATGAGACAATTTTTTGTACTGCGGCTCCGAGAGTACCATAATTTTTATAAAAACTGCAAAATAAATGTCTCTTCTAGTGCTTTAAGGGTTGGCTAGATCTCTGGGCTGGGGAAAGAGGAGGTTAGAGGGGTGGTGCTGGGACCATTTAGGGCAAAGCAAGGCTGTGAGATGGGTGATGGCAGAGGGAGTGTTGGAGGGGAAAAGATGGCGGGGATGGGGGAAGGAAAGGAAGGGTAAGGGAAAGAGTAGGAGGCGGAGGAATGAGGGAAATAGGAAGAAAGAAGTAGAAGTATGAGGGAGATTAAGGACAGTGTGAGGTGTGGGGATGAAGGTCTTTTTTTCATATTGTGTCTATTATCTTCCCACCATAAGCATATAAGTCTCCTAGACAGTGCCATTGAACGTCAAGTTAAGCGATGAATTCTAAAGTTCAGTATTATTTTGCATCCCCTTCAGAGTGGGTGAAGCTAGTGATTACGAGTCTACTTGTGGCGGTTTCTGTACCTTGTCTCTGTTGTGTTTGGGCGATTTTTTTTTTTTTTTTTTTTTTTTTTTGCATGGGGGAATGGCGGCTCAGTGGTAGAGAGTCTGACTTGAGACAGTCGTGACTTTGTGCCGAGCCCGGGTAAGCTGCCAAGTGCCTGGAGAGGTTGCGCACTCCTGTCACCTAGCTGGTTGTAGCACCTGTGGCTCAGTGGGTCACAGCCGCTCTGACCGAAGGGTCGGAGAGTTTGGAGATCAACTCAAGGGTCATTGGTTAACATCAGGAAGGGCAACCGGTCATAAAAGTGGGGCATACACGCTCCAAAACCAAAGTCCTCTTCTTACCCAGAGTAACGCCTTAGCCCTTATCGAAAAAGGGAACATGGCGAAAAACTTAAAAAAAAAAAGTCTTTTGTTGCACTTTTGCAGTGCTTTCTCTGTTTTTGCCGTCTGTGGTTTTATTCTCATTATTGCTGTTCTTGTGCTTATTCTCATGTAAGTAATGTTTTCTGTTTTTTATTGTGCTTTTGTTGTTTCACACTCTCTATGCTGTCAGTTTCATTTCTGGCATTTCGATGAGCTTTAGCTTTATTTTGTATTTCAGTCCGTATATTTCTGTCCTCTGTTATTCACTCGCAAGATTCAGGATTTGCTCGCGTGTTTAGCGTTACTCTCTCTCTCTCTCTCTCTCTCTCTCTCCATGCCTTCTAATCTTCGCCATCCTCCAGACAAATCTAAAGTTGAAGGGTTCATTGAACTCTGCTCGTCATTTCTTCGCTCTTAGAAATTCCTTCTTGATTTCCCCCCTTTCTCCCTCATCTTTTTCTCCTCTATATCTCTTTCTCTTCCACTGTTCTTGCTTTCTCCATTACTTATCCCGGCCTCGTCCTGCCAGTTTCTTTTCTACATTATATCTTATTTTCTTTTCACTATTTTTTTCCCCTCTTTTTTATTCACCTTCGGATATTTAGTAATCCATGGACACTACTGGATCAAGAAACAGACCAGGCGTAAGGAATCTGAGGGTGAAAGCTTAACTAGGTGGTAAGTTTATGAGTAAGTTGGCGGGAGGGAGAAGAGGGAGTCAGAGAACGAGGTGGAAGGAGAAAGATGCAAGAAGAGACGAGTATATATATGTAAGGGCTGATGGTGTGTCGAGGTAGAGGGGCCCTTTATGAGTGAGAAGAAAAATGCCGCGTCTGTCCACTTCTCCCTGTGCACCGCTTTTTTCACCATGGTTTATTTTCAGTGAAAATAAACCATGATCAAAACTGCAATTTTGTTAACACTGCTGATCAGTGATTATTCATGTCAACTTTTTTTCTACTTCTGTTGCTTCTTCCATCTCAATTTCTTTCCTTTATGTCATGTTATTTTCATTGCCTCTTCGCTAAAAAAAAAAAAAAAAATTTGAAATAAAATAATTTTGAGGTCCAACACGTAGTTTTTAAAATACTTGTCATTGATTCCACAGTGTTTCATTCACTTCCCACCTTACATCACTTCTCTTCTTATTCCTCTGTTTCCGTCCTCTGTGTCAGGTTATTTTTACCACGATTCACCATCAAACTGCAGAAAATAAAATTGGGGAAGATTGAGGAGGCCGCAGATAAACACATCCATCATTGAGTTCTTAGTTCTATTTTCTGTCTGTTCTCACCTGGTATAACACTTGTCATTTTCTCTCTTTTTTGTTTTAATGTCCCGTTGTTTTCAATATTATGCACTGAAAATTTCTGAAATGAAAAAGTAAACATGGGGAGCTAAGCTAACGAGGATCATAATCTGTCAAACACGCTTTTAATTCATTCTACATTCTTTCATGTCTCCCTGTTCCTTTTCCGTTCTCTCCTTTTACCTCTTTCATGTAATATTTTCACTGACATCCGCAGAAAAACTGTGGAAAATGATACTGCAGGAAGGGTCGAGTGAAACGAAAAATAAACACATCCACCATTGGCTTATTGTTGGCCTCCTCCTTTCTCTTCTTTATAGAAGTTTTTCTCCTTTTCTCCTCTTTAAGTCATTATTTTTCCTGTCATCCAAAGGAAGCAACTTTCAAATACTGTCATCACCTAATCTCTTAACTCTTCCTTTTTTTCTCTACTTCTCCCCTTCGTTTCCCCCATTCCCTGTTCCTCTCCTTTGCTTATCCTGTTAAATTTACTACCGTGGAGGGGAAAGGCCAGGTCAGGAAAGAAGCATGTACATGTTTATTCCCCTCCTTCTAATCCTTCTCTCTGTTCCTCTCCTTCCCTGTTCCTTTCCTTTATATATCCTGTTATTTTTACCTATCATATCGTACAGAGATATCAAGAAAGAAAAAGGCAGGTTCAAGGAGACAAGCTCGTCAAAATCATTACTGTGAGCTCGTGCCTTACCAGTACTCTGCCTCTTCACTCAACCGGAATATTCCCCAAAAGATGCATTAGAGTGCCCATAGTACTTGGAAAAATTTTCATAAAAAGTATATCATTCAAATGATGGCAATAAACAAGTTTCAATAAAAATGCATTAATATCGAAAATAAGACCCTTTACTTGTATTTTGACTTAAATAATAATCTGCCCAGAATAAAGACAGTAATCATAATAAAGGCTTAACCATTTGTTATGATAAAAGTTCCCATAAAGGTACAATATTATCAGAAGTACGTATGTGTGGTCGTATTTATTTCTTAGGCATCATCCCTAAAATATGGTAGTGACTCATTCGGCAACTATAGAGTAAAAAAAAAAAAAAGATACATTGAACATCTACGATCACTGAGACAGGTTAAGATCGAATTTACTTCATGGATACGAACCCTGACCTCAACTTTTGCATCTCTCTCTCTCTCTCTCTCTCTCTCTCCCTCTCTCTCTCTCTGATGACGGGTTTCTCTGTCTCGGATGATGGATTATAAAATTAGCCGCCGCGACTGAAAGTATTAGGCTTCTGTCTCCTGATACCACTAATATCAGTATTCGTGGCCGGCTTTCGTGTCAACAGTTTGCGCTTTACCACTGCGCTTCCACTTGCAGTCCATGCCTGCCCCGCTGCAAATGAAACTGCCTACTGCAGGTGGCAGGAGATGGTGACGATTTTTCCATTACCTCGCTAAAAGTGCTCATTTTTATTTTTTTTATTTTTTTTATTTTTATCCTAGTGTATTGAATGACTTGAGTTAAAGAAAAAAATAAAGAGAAAGATATTCTGAAACTATCTCAATTAATCCTCAAACAACGGCTGACACGTTTTGAAATTTACTGTATGGTTATGCCGGGTTAAATTCAGACGATGTTTTGCACCATGGGAACACCTTCCGTCTGATTTATATATATATATATATATATATATATATATATATATATATATATATATATATATATATATATATATATATCGTAGCTTACCTGTAATATACTTTCTAAGAAAGAAATCTATATCACGTCTGCCAAACCTCTCCAGCACTCCAAGCCATCAATCTGGAATTAATCGCTCACTCTCTTGCTTTCTTTTTTCGAATCCCTTATACTATAATGTATAAAGTAAAAGTATTTTCTTCTATCATAATACCGGATAATTTCAGTGATTTCTTTATATTGTATATTATTTTTAATGTACAACTATTCCTTTTCACTAAATTTCTTGAGAACTTCCTAACTACTCATGTAAGGATATTTTCGCTAACATTCAAGAGGACTCCAATAAATTCGGTGTGGCGAGTCACGCTTGTTCCAACAATCCCCCCAAACTCTCTCTCTCTCTCTCTCTCTGCTAACTTATTCGACTTCTTTTCGTCCTCATGTCTGCATTACCCTATTCATGTTTAGAGTTGAAAGGGGAAAAATTGTCCTGTGAAAGAAAGGGAAAAAGAGATGAAATAAATTTAAATGCTGTTGAGAGACGGAAC
>NW_027644926.1:30000-37932 GCF_032717465.1 Coenobita brevimanus | reverse complement strand
AGAGTACAGTCATAAACCATGCACATCGCGGGTAAGGGTGTAGACACACCACATAAACATATTCATGAGGTTGTGAGAGGAAAATAGTTTTAACGACCTGAAAATTACCACCTTACCCACCGCTGGCAGGGCTGGTACAGTCATGGTCATGGTGGTGGTGCAGAGGGGGAAGCACTTAGTGGTGGTGCAAAGAGGGAAGGACTGAGGTGGAAGTTAGCGGAAGTAGTGATACAAAAGAGGAATATAGGCAATCAGTTTCTTCCAAGTTAGGGAACTCCCATAGAATATACGACACGCTACGGCCAATTTTATGTAGGGGAACTAACTTTGTCCAAGAGACTGACTAGCAAGGGGAATTAGAGATTAAGATGCCAAACAAGAACATGGACAATCAATTTTTACCAAGTCAACTTTCCCCTAAAATGTGACACGCAACAACAGAATTTCCATCCAGGTGTCCAAAAGCTAGACGAACATGGGCATAGGGGACATAAACTTTGCCCATGAGTCTGACCGGTCCGGGAATCAAAGAGTGGGAAAAGCAATATGAAGTGCTGATTCAAAATATGCACATGGTGTATCATTTTCAACAAAAGCAGCACTATCAGTTTTATCTTTATTACTTATACCAGCAGCATGTGTTCATCATCATCATCATCAATCAACAAGCAGCAGCAGCAGCAACAGCAGCAGCTTAAGGTGATCGCTGACTCAGAAGTCAGAACCACAAAACAAGATCATCACCAACCAGTTTTAATGAAGCTCTTCACCCAGATACTCAACAATCGAATTTACTGCTGAGTGGATAGGGACTAAATGGATACATACTTTGGGTCGTATTTCAAGTGGCTGTAACACATGATCCTTAATTATTTATTATACACATTACATTTCAAAAATAGTTTTGTAAGTCACTGGTGCAAAATGTATCGATATTAGCTAGGACACCTTGATCGCGGCACCCACACCCACATACATCACGTATCTAAAAGCAGCTACAGTATACCTCCCCCTCTCCCCACATCCACATACTTCAGATCGTCTTCGCATATTCTTTACTGGAGAGAATGAGAGACATGAGGAGAAAGGAAGATTTACATTTCGTACTCCGCTGCGTGAACCTTCCCCACCATCATACACGAATGGCGATAAGAACACAACACCATTGTAACAAATCTGACTTTCTCTTCCTTCGCACCTGCCTGATTAAAATGATATGGAAATAGCCTAACCACCCGCTGAGGTTGCATAAGAACTTTGCTCTGGATCTGAAGGGCCATTAAATGAGCGCGAGATGGTAGGGCCAGTGGGAGTGTCACTTCAGGCGTCACTAAATACCACTTTGACCAACAACGGATTACTCGCAAAACATATTGGCAAGCGCTGTCCCTTCACTTATTAACTGATCTGATTAAACTGTCGTGACATTATGAGTGAATTCATGTGCTTTACACTAGGAAGATTAAAATAGGTAAGTCATGCTCCGAAGTTAAAAGGCTTGAATGGAAATAATTCTTAACCGTCAGGCCTCTGGCGGTGTTTCCCAGTAGTGAGTAATATCGCCTGGCGCTTATATATATATATATATATATATATATATATATATATATATATATATATATATATATATATATATGTACAGGTGGTAGGTGGGGGCGCCCATCATCCACCCACTTAGTGTAGTGGTACCCTGTTTTTAGGGTAGCTTTACATCGAGTGGCAAACCAAATGATTTCCTGTAAACCAGGAAATAATTTACAACGCTGGGTGGTAATCTTATAACCAACTGACACATATTCCCTAAGTGACAGCAAGTGGGTTGGAGAAGGGTTAGTGCCTCTCCCAGGAAAACAACTAAATAAAAATATGAACAAGCAGCTTCGGACCAGGACTGACCTCTAAAGATGACGACTAAGGACCGAACACAGGACATAATACGGATGGCGACGTGGAATGTAAGGTGTGCGAATGATGAGGTGAAAGAGAGAGAGATTGTCCAGGTGCTTGAGGGTGCGAAAGTGGATGTATGTGAATTAACTGAAACTAAATGGGGAGGTGAGAGTGTGAGAGAATGGGAGTATGGATGGGGGATATGTGCAGGAGTAGGTGAGAATGAGAGGGCAAAAGAAGGAGTGTGTATTGTTGTGAGTAACAGATGGAAGGAGAATATAAGAGAGTATGGATCAGTTGGCTCAAGGATTGTGTGGGTAAGACTGAAAGTTGGACTACAAATGTGGGCGATTGTGTGCACGTATGTGCCAATGCAAGACTGTGCAAGCAGAGTGAGAGAAGAGTTCTGGACATATGGGGAAGTGTGCATGAAAAAGTTTGAAAGGATTGAGAGAGTGTTTTTGATTGGTGATATGAATGGTAAAGTAGGAAATGTCAAGGTGGATGGAGTAGTTGGTGAGTTAGTTGTGCCTGCTGAGATATATGAGAATGGCAGTGCTTTAGTGGACATTTGTGTCGGGAGAGGGTTGGTGGTAGCCAATACCCTCTTCAGGCACAAAATGATCCACAGGTATACATGGCGAGTGATGAGAAAGGTGGATGGTGAACTGAATGAAAGGAAGGCAATGACTGATTATGTGTGTGTGGATGAAAGGATGTGAAGATGTGTAATGGATGCAAGAGCATATAGAGGTTGGGTGAGTGGACTTTCTGACCACCACCTGGTGGTGGTCAGAGTCAAGGTCCAAGTAAAAAGGAGAAATACAAGAAGGGAAAGACGGGAGGAAGGAATATATACAAGGAGAGTGGAAAGGTTACAAGAGGATGAGAAATAGGCAGAATATAAGGAAGGAACGATTGGGTAAATATGAATTGGAGCAGATGGGGAACGTGGAAGGTGTGTGCAAGATATTCACAGAAGAAATATGTGCAGCTTGTAAGGTGGTACGTAGGGTGAAGAGAAGACGAAAGGGGGTCCAAGGAACAGCATGGTGGAATGAAGAGGTGAGACAGGCTGTGGCACAAAAGAGAAAAGCATATAGTGACTAGATGAGAAATAGGGGAGTGGAAGACGCTGAGAGTACCGGAAGAGAATTATATGTAGAAAGAAAGAGAGAGGTGAAAAGATTAGTACGAGAGAGTAAGAAGCGTGTGGATGAGGAATTTGGAAGGAATTTGAGTGTCAAGTGGAGGGAATGTAAGAAATTGTTCTGGAAAGAGGTAAAGAGAATCAGACAGGGTGGCAATGAAGTTAGTAGGGGAAGCGAAAGATAAAAATGGTAGATTACTAGTTGAGAAGGGAGAAAAAGTGGGCAGATGGAGAGAACACTTTAGTGAATTGTTGAACACAGAGAATGAAAGTAATGCGAGTATAAGTGGCTGGGGAATGGCTGGGAAAAGGAGGGAGGTGAGAAGACAGGAAGGAATCAGTTGGATGGAAGTTAAGGAAGCAATGAAGAAAATCAAAATGGGGAAAGCCCCACGAATTGATGGAGTGTGTGGTTAAATGCTGAAGCATGGGGAAGAGATAGTAGTAGAATGGATGTGGAAGATGTGCAGATTGGCCTGGGAGGAAGGTAGAGTCCCGGAGGATTGGAAGTCAGGTATAATTATTCCCTTGTACAAAGGGAAAGGGGAAAAAGAAGTGTGTGGTAATACATAGGGACATTTGTCTTCTCAGTTGAATAGGAAAAGTATATGGTATGGATACTTATTGACAGAGTTAGGGAAATAACAGAGGAATTAGTCGGAGAAGAACAGGGAGGCTTTAGGAAGGGAAGAGGTTGTATAGATCAGATATTCATTCTTAGATCTTTATAGCAAAAGTTACTTGAGAAGGGAAAGAAGTTGTATGCGGCCTTCATGGATTTGGAGAAAGCATATGACAGGGTGGATAGACAAGGATTGTGGACAGTATTAAGAATATATGGAGTAGATGGGAAGTTGCTGGATGTTGGGAAAAGTTTGTATGAGGATGCTAAGGCTGCAGTGCGTGTGGATGGTGAACTGAGAGAGTTTTTCTCTTTGAAGGTTGGGTTGAAACAGGGATGTGTCATGTTTCCATGGTTGTTCAATCTGTATATGGATGGGGTTATTAAAGAGGTACAAGGTAGGGTAGTGGATGTTGGAGTGGCCCTGGTGAGAGAGGGCAGTGTTTGGAAACTCCCCGTACTGTTGTTTGCAGATGATTCTGTGTTGTTGAGTGAAGACGAAGGGGAGCTGCAAGGCTTGGTGGATGAGTTTGGGAGAGTGTGTAAGAAAAGGAATCTAAAGGTGAATGTAGGGAAGAGTAAAGTGATGGTCTTTGAGAGAGATGAAGTCATTGAATGTACAGCTCCGTTCAGAAGTTCGTACTACACCCAGCGTGGAAAGCGCTAGTCTCTGCCCCTCCTTCCCAGACGACAGGTTACAGCTTCGGACCTCCCACGAGCAACCAGACTTTGGCTAGTATCAAATCAGTGTCATTCGCTCACCGACTGTTAAATGAAATGAGAATTTTATTTTCCTACTCACAGATATCAGTCAGTCTTACTGCTGATTAAATAATGAAAGTATGTTTATTTTCGCCCGCCTTAAAAAAATAATAAAATAACAGCAGAAATGCACATAACAGAATATTAGAAGCTCGGCTATGAATCAATTTGATTATGCGAGTTAGTGAGTTATCTTTGTATGGCATAAGGACGAAAATTATGGAGTAATGACACTGGAAATGGGACAGTTTTGGAATGTGTGTGGCGTGTGTAAAGTGGGTTAAATAAGGAATAATAGGAACTGAGAAATTGATGGTGTGAGGAGCCTTATTGATAACATAAACAGTTGGTGTGGTCATGAAGAGAGAATGGAGAATAATAGGAACTGAAAAATTGTTGGTGTGAGGAGGCTTATTGATAACATATACAGTTGGTGTGGTCATGAAGAGAGAATGGAGAATAATAGGAACTGAAAAATTGTTGGTGTGAGGAGGCTTATTGATAACATATAATGATATACAGTTGGTGTGGTCATGAAGAGAGAATGGATCTTGATAGGTTGTTAAAAAGTAAAGTCGAGTTTGAAAGTCGGTTGAGGTTTGGATGTTGTAGTTGTTGTTGTTGCAACCCCAGGTTCATCTCGTTGCGATCCCAGTGGAAATATGAAGCTTCTACCTGTCGTTTCCAAAAGTCTTTGGTTGAGGTTATATTTAAAGACTGTGTTGCAATAGTGATGTGCATGTGGTGAATGAATGTGTTGTGGTGTGGGGGGCTGCCTTGCAGTGTGGGCAAAGTAACTTGTTTGTGAGTTGTATTTTGTGTCGGAACCGTAACAGGGAACAGTGGTGACCACATCGCAGTCTGACTATACTTTTTTTTTTTTTTTTTTTAATACGAAGATGCACTTGACAGGTTGATGATGACTGGCTGAATGCGACATGTCCGAGTAACATAGGTGTATTTCAAATAATTACCAAGTAATGTCATATTAACTGGTAATTATTTGAAATACGAGGATGTTATTCGGACATGTTGCATTCAGCCAATCATCACCAACCTGTCAAGTGCATCTTCGCCTCAATTAAAAAAAAAAAAAAAATGAGTATAGGTGTGTTCGTGCCTTTCTGGGTAGGGTTGATGAGGAGTGTATGGCTGGTGGTGGTTCACGAAGGATGCTGTTTGACTGAAGGGTTTGGATGGCTGTGGTGGCTAACAACTGTGTTTATGCACTGTATTTTTGTGATTTGTAGTGTTGGGTGATCTGTGATTTGTATTATTGGGTGGAGAAGGGGGTATGTTGCCGAGATACTCTGTGTAGCGTTGGGCAGTTGTTCGTTTGTTTATTTTTGGATGGCGGTGATGCAACAAGAAACTGCGAGGGTGAGATGGGTACTGAGCTACAGCAATTAACTGTCTCACGTATTCATATGATCTTTGGAAATAATTTTGCATCTTGATGAAAGTGATCTATAATAGTGATTTGGATGCATACTGTACTTATTCTTTAGGCTTTGTTCGTCTCCTTAACTCTGCTGACTCCCTTCGGTCTCTCTCTCTCTCTCTCTCTCTCTCTCTCCAGGGATGTGTCAGGCCCGACCGGGAGAGGGGGGTCACCCCCCCCCAGTGTGTGTTCTGAGTTGGTCAAAGAATTACTGAGTTGGTAAAAAATCGAGAAGTCATTTAGCAGGCTTATGCTTTTAAAAACATAGGCCTATTTGCGAAACCGAACCAAAGAAAAAACGCTACATTATCTGATGGTACTAGCTTGTGAAAGTGACCTGATCAGTTGTGATCTTCAAAAAAACTGCAAATTGGTGGAAACTCATGAAAACATGAATCAAATTCTAAAAGCCATTATCATTACACAATCTGTATATACAGGTTGTTACTGCTGAATCCTTATTAATCCATTATCCACATTCACTTCATGTTGACTCAACATTAGTTTTTCACCTTTTTCCTTATTTGACTTACCAAGTGTGATTTGTGTATGTGTAGGTTATTATTTTTTTTTAAGTAGTCAGTTAAAGCATCTTGTATCTCTCACTGTATGACTGAGAATCAGTGAACAGTAGTGCAATTTTGAATTAAGTTGTGTCTATATGCACCAGAAATCCAGAATGAAAGTTTGTTTAAATTTGTCACCAGTAAATAAATTACTTTCCAGGAAATACTGTAAGTCTGTTACAATAAAAATTACTTTCTCATAAATTTGGTTTGTTTCCATCTATTTAGTTGGTCAAACCGTAACGCCAAACGGATCAAACTAGTCAAAATTGTCCTTACCCTCCCCCCAATCACATACTCCTCGGGCCATCCCTGTCTCTCTCTCTCTCCCTCTACACACACACACACACACACACACACACACACACACACACACACACACACACACACACACACACACACACACACACACACACACACACACACACACACACACCACTGTTCCTCTGAATTCTCTGCTTGTATCTCTCCCCAATTACGACTGAAACGAGGCACTAGTCTTGCCCCATCCTCTCACCCGCTCCGTGATGGATCTGTTAACTAGTAATCTGCCTTTCTTGTATACGACTAGTTAATTGTTGAAATGTCTGAGGATGTCTTTTTCCAGTGCATAGTGCCACATTATTTTGAACGCTGTGCGTCCAGGCATCTCAATGAAATGGATATTTGTGTTTACGTTTCTTCGGGTGGAACTAACAGGGTTTTGATTTATGATAGTCACATACATATCAGTCCTAGTCATTCTAAGAACGAGACTTCAATTCCCATCTCTTGATGTAGCTGTTGTTGTTGTTGTTGTTGTTGCTGTTGTTGTTGTGTAACCCTGGTCTGTCTGGCCAAGCAGAGCCTTGAACCACGGTCAAGCAATTGCCTATGCAGGGCTGTCCCGTGCAGTGATGGGGTGAAACTAGGATATCCGGCCTTGAGCTGCATTTAGTCTCGCTACGCCACTATCTTTATAGGCAGCAGTTTGTTTAGTACAACTGTTGCCCTTGTAACAATATTTTCATATCATACAGTATATTTCAGCACAAGTATACATACTCATAATGTTTTCCCAAACTAGACTTTCGGCGTTGATTTATATTAGTGCCATATTTACTAATAGCGAATACTTTCATGTTAGGAAAGGACGGGAGCCTCGCGAAGAACCACCCAGGCTGGAGATGCTGCTATTGTCGCAGCAGCAGGAGCAACACCTCTTACGATCGCGGTGGCCATAAGGGACAGTCTTCAGTTAGAGGTGTCCGCGCTGACTGTCAGGCGAAGGCTGCATGACGCTGGTATACACTATAGAATTCCAGCAATGATGGAAAGCCTGATACAACAACACAGAGAGGGGAGGTTAGCCTTTGCTCAACGCTATTTTCAGAAGAATCTAGACCTTTGGTCGCGAGTCATCTTCATGGATGAGAAGTGTTTCTCCTCCACCTCGCATGGTAGGGTTCACTGCTGGAGAAGAAACAACGCCAAGTATATGATATTACCATTTTTATTACTG
>NW_027644926.1:0-25000 GCF_032717465.1 Coenobita brevimanus | reverse complement strand
CTCTCTCTCTCTCTCTCTCTCTCTCTCGGTCGTATTATATAAATGATTTCTAGTCCATGTCTGTCTTCATTCCTTCTCAGTCTACCTGTTTCTTTCTCCCTGTTTGTCACTTCTTTGACCTCTCTCACTGTCATTGTCTCTCCGTCTGTCTTTCCCTCTCCCCCTGTCCGCCTAATGCTTCTTGTACACTCCTCCCTGTTTTATCCTTCCTCTATCTTTTTCCCCCATTCATATTTTCCCCTCCATCCTTATTTTCCTTCATTTACTATCTCTCTCTTCTTGTCTCTCCCTACCTGTGACTCTCGCGTCTCTCATCCTGTCTCTTACTCTCTCCTTGCCACCCTTTTATCTCCCCTCCTTCTCCACTGTCTCTCCCTTGCCCCCTATGCCTCATTTTCTCTCCCATCCTGCCTGTTTCTCCTTAATTCCCACCCTGTATCTTACTTTCATCCTTCCTTTCTTCTGTCCTTGTTTGTCTCCCTCATTCACTGTGACTCTCCCTCCCTGACCTCCTACCCCGGGTCTCACTCTCCCACTCACTCATAACGGTATCTGTATGCCTAGCGATCCCAAACACACACACACACACACACACACACACACACACACACACACACACACACACACACACACACACACACACACACAGAAAGAGAGAGAGAGAGAGAAACACACCCGCTGGATGATTGTTTTACTCTTGTTTTCCTTCTCGACATAACTCATCATTAACGTTGTTGTTGTATCTTGTGGGCTCCTGGTCTAATCGTATGTACCTTTTAGAGTCTCTTGGTTAATGATCTAATTTTTGCTCGTTCGTATTGGACAAAGTCGTTAATCGCTAGAAATTACTTTCTTGTTAATAATTACACTCCTTCACTTCGAACAGTTTCGCTTACGACGAATAACATTGTTTGGTGGTAGCAGGGTTAAAACGTATATTTCTTAGAAATTTTATGAAAAATAAAAAGGCAGGCAGTGGATTTGCTACAGAGCTTACAGTTTAGACCACCAACACTGCAGACAAAACATTTAATGCAGCTTGCTACATCCTCACTCAGCTCTATTAGCGTCACCGACGTCAAGTATGTTTTGTACTAAGATAAGGTGTGCATCAGTTTACGGTTCAGAAGTGTGGAGATGAGGCACTTTACACGCTTTTGTAGATTTGTATTAACTCATTCTCACAGATCAGGGTGACTTTCGCCTGACTGAGAGGGCATGAGGCGGGGAGGTATATTAAGGCGAAGCTGAAAGACGCGAGAGGATTAAAAGGGTAATTAAGTAAGAGAGAACAAGTGGCACAGAATATTCGAGCGGAGAGTGGGAAGGGGAAGAGAAGGAGTAAGGATATTGGGAAGATACAAGTAGAGAGGGAAGAGAGGGAGAGAAGGCTCTGGAACAAAGGTTATTGGGAGAGGAGGAGTACAAAGGAGTACAAAGGCAACCAAATAGCAACAGACCTGTAGGTCTATTAGAGGCTTTTTATTTTTACAAGATACATATTCACTAACGTAACCATTCTATTCATAAAAAAGAGGGACAGGAATCCAGGAGGCTACTTGCAAGAGAGAAGGTAAGCGAAGTATGTGTACATTGTACAGCGAAAGTGAAGAATGGAGGTAGATGGAGGGAGAGAGGGTAAAGGGGAAGAATGATTAGGGAAGCTAGAGAAGGGGGAAGAATATGGGTGGGGAAGAAATATGAAGAGGAGTGGGGGAAGAGAGGGACAGAAAGGATTTGGGAAGAAAGGAGAAAAGTGGGGGGCGGAGGGGGAGAGGCGACAGAAGATGAGTGAGTGAACAAGTGTTTGGCGGGAGACAGGTGTGTAAACTGGTAATCCTGATCTATTGTTGTCAGGTCTTTGAACAGAGACCTGGGGCAGAAGAATGGCTTTATTGCGGGTTCTCCTTCACGTCCTTTGTTCTTGAGTCTGTCAGCCTGACCCTACGAGATTAACGATTCCGGGTGATATGTTCCGGTGTGCTGTTAAAGAGACTTCAATATTCCAGGCACAAACACTCAAGTACCTGGGAAGACGGAAGGGCCTCAGCAGGTGTCATGTTTACCAGGCGTGGACTTTGTCGCGGCGCGATACGGTCACCAGCACACCAACAGACCTTACATGGTTGGCATATGGATGATTGTACTGGACGTATCTTAGTTTTATTTTTTCTTTTAAGTCACCTGAGAGGATGTGATAGTTCAGAAGCATAGATTATCGTGATGTGTATGAGGAATGTGCGATACTTGTAGTGACTGATAATGCCTTCGAAAACGCGCGCGCGCGTGCTTGTGTGTGTGTGTGTGTGTGTGTGTGTGTGTGTGTGTGTGTGTGTGTGTGTGTTGTGTCTGTGTTTTAAAGAGAATAAAATGTGGCTCCTTTGAATGCCTGCAGTAGCTGTTTTGTTAAGACACCTAAGAGTGCCTACTGATTTATGGAGAGAGATGCGAAATTTAATGGTTTCATTGCTTAGTATTCAGATGAGAGGTGGGCAGTCGGTGGAAAGATGAGACATGAGGCTGAGAGTTTGTGAGAGAAGAATGAGAAGCCGTGAGAGGTAAGACGCTATGTGGTCGGTGATGGGGATATGGTCAGGTGGGAGATTGGAGAAGTGGGAGATTGTGTTGGAGATGGACGTTAAAAGGTGACAGTGTTGAAGATGAGTGAATTTGAGAAATAACTTAGAAGGTAAGGTGTAAATAAGGCATGGAGGTTAGGTGAGAAGGAAGGAAGAAAAAAGGAAGAAAACGTGCACAAGTCGGAGGGATAGGTGAAAGGAAACACCTGAGGGGGTTCCTAAAATAACAGAGGTGATAAATATGTGAGAATATGAGGTGAAGGGAAGGAAGGTTTGTGGAGCAGATGAGAAACTGACAAGAATATAGGAGCAGAGCCAGGTGAGGAAGGTATGAGAATGAGCTCCGAGAGATATGAACGTGGGAAAGTAAGTAGCAGGAAGACAGATGTAAATTAGTTTTGAAAGTTAACCCTTTCCCTATGAGTTCTCTCTTAAGGTGAACCTAATCACCTGATGGTAACAAGAGTAAAAGATGCAGAGATGTCTTTACTGGAGTTAGGAGGAATAGTTTATAACAGATGCACAAGGAGAGGCCTGACTTCAGCTGAATAAAAACGCAGACGTCTTTATCCTGTAGGTGATTGGCTACAAAAGAAAAATGTCACGATGTTTGGAGGAAGTGGAAAACAGGAAGACATCTGAGAATTACTGAGAGAATTACTGAGAGAAGCCGCAGCAAAGGTAAGAATGTGAGAGACAAAATAAGAGAAGAAAGACGAGTGGGAGAAAGGGAAACGCGGGGTTATTTAGGAGGAAGTGAAAGGTAGAAAAGGGGATAAGTGAAAAAGTAATATGGATAATGGAGAGCTAATGGGTAAAAATAGAAATAAGAGAAGGGTTATATATAAGCTATGACAAAAAAAATAAGGGGACTGAGAGAGAGAGAGAGAGAGAGAGAGAGAGAGAGAGAGAGAGAGAGAGAGAGAGAGAGAGATGTAGAAAAGGGGATAAGTGAAAAAGTAATATGGATAATGGAGAGCTAATGGGTAAAAATAGAAATAAGAGAAGGGTTATATATAAGCTATGACAAAAAAAATAAGGGGACTGAGAGAGAGAGAGAGAGAGAGAGAGAGAGAGAGAGAGAGAGAGAGAGAGAGAGAGAGAGAGAGAGAGAGAATAAACCTACTTCTCGTACTCATTAAGCCCATATGCACATCTCAGGACCCATATACATACATGTATGTATATGGGTCTGGCACATCTGTTCCTCTTTCAGTATTCGTAACTCACGGCCTGAACATCGGATAATAGGGAGGGATTTGGAGAGTACAGTGTGAGAGAGTGGCGGATTAGTCCCTTTAGTCCCGGTGTCTCTCACAGGCGCAGGGATTTAAGAGATTTAGGCGGGAGAAAGAGATGAGAGGGGTGGATGGGGAGCAATAAAAGGGTGATGGATGAAGGAGGGATGGATGGGGAGCAATGAAAAGGTGATGGATGAAAGAGAGGGGTGGATGGGGAGCAATGAAAGGGCGATGGATGAAAGAGAGGGGTGGATGGGGAGCAATGAAAAGGTGATGGATGAAAGAGAGGGGTGGATGGGGAGCAATGAAAGGGCGATGGTGGGTTCGTTAAGTAGTTTGATTTGTGGGGAGTGAACTGGTCCTTGAGTGTGAACATCAAACCAGATTAGTGAACGCCTGAAGGTGACGTATGTTGAGGTATGTACTCTCTCTCTCTCTCTCTCCCTCTCTCCCTCCCTCCCTCCCTCCCCCTCTCTCTCTCTCATCTTAAACGTCAGGACCAATTTGCCTAGTCACGGGTTCCTACGCTTCTCATTGGGCGACATAGGATTGGATGATGGATGGATGGATGTACTGTATACACACACACACACACACACACACACACACACACACACACACACACATATATATATATATATATATATATATATATATATATATATATATATATATATATATATATTGTTACATAGCCTATGATTTCATCATCCTTTGTGTACCGGTAATTTTAACGCACAGTATGCTGCATGTTTGATCACGAGCGTCTTCTGCCTCAGTTCCCCCCTTCTACCGTTATAGTAGAGTAAGTCGTCATTTCTGGAGTTCAGAGCAGGATTGTCAACTCTTTGTCCTCATGGCTTCATTTGCGCGTCCTTCTTGCAAGTTGTATCAAGCTCTGCCGGCCCCTATATAATGAGCTCAGTCTCTGCATCCTTGCCACTTAGATCTACTCCTCATTTTGTTCACATCTCTGTCCTCCCCTGTACAGTTATTATTATTGAGTGCTCAGGAAGTCTCCAACCATCTAGCAGCTGTGTGAAATTTGAGTATAACTGTTGTTGCATTTTGTTCTTGTACTGTATAGCATAAGTTTAATTTGTAGGCCTAGTGAAGTTTTTGTAATTCATGTAGGGATCTTTATGTCCATCATCATTAATAATAGTTTGTATCTGTAATAATTTATCTTGCATTAACTGAGCATTACCCAGTGTATTTTCATTTTATCAGGGCTGACTTAGATAAATTTACTTTTGCTAATTTCGTGTTAATAGAGGCTATTGCAGTTAACCATATATTTAACCTGTTTTTTGCCATTACATTATCCTTATGAGTCCTGAATGTTTTGTTGTTAGTTTGAGCATTAAACTTTAACTTGTAATTTTACCTAACTCTTTTGTTTTGAACCTGGAACTTTACGGGACAGTAGTGATTTTTAGTATTCTCACTTAAAGTGTACTTTATCTTTCTTTGTTCCGTAATATAAATTTGGCGACCTCATATCAGGATATTCAGGATATTATCATAAGGATATTGCTTGATATTTTGTGACTGTTACTTATTCATGATGTCTACTATTAATACGCTTGATGAAGCCAAAGATTTTTTGTCAAATGTGCAAACAGTGTTGGATGTAGAAAACAGAACAAAGAATGAACTTAAGCTTGTTGCTCAACAATTGGGAATTGCTGTTCGCTCTCATCATTCTAAAGATCAAATTGTTGACATGATTAATAAAAGCTTGTTTAATGTAACTCCTCCAAATGAGCAAACGCAGATTGAATTAGCTAAGTTACAGCTAGCCCTGCAGGAGGCTCGTGTTAAGGAGGCTGAATTTCAAGCACGTGCTAAGGAGGCTGAGTCTCAGGCTAAGGAGGCGGAGTCTCAGGCTCGTATTCAGGAGGCTGACTTTCAAGCAAATGCTAAGGAGGCTGAGTTTCAGGCTCGTGCTAAGGAGGCTGAGGCACAAGTTGAAATTGCTAGGATTCAGGCAGACCATGAGTATCGCATGAAACGAGGTGGAACTGGATCATCTAGCTCTGATGATTTTGATGTGGCTAAAAATGTTAAACTTGTCCCTCCTTTTAATGAATCTGATTTAACAAAGTATTTTCAGTTGTTTGAGAGGGTAGCTACAGGTTTTAATTGGCCTAAACAGTATTGGCCAGTACTCCTTCAAACTGTTCTCACCGGTAAAGCTCAATTAACTTATGCATCTTTGCCTCAGGATCAATCTGATAATTATGATGTAGTTAAGAGCTTGATTCTTAAGGCCTATGAGCTTGTTCCTGAAGCCTATAGAGTAAAATTTAGGACAACTTACAAGCAAGATAAGCAATCCCATGTTGAGTATGCAAAAATCAAAGAAGATCTGTTAGAGCAGTGGTTAAATTCTAAGAATGTGGATTCTGATTTTGGTAAATTTAAGCAGATGATTTTGCTGGAGGACTTCAAGAGGTGTATTTATAAAGATGTAAGCCTATATCTTGATGAGAAAAGAATAGATAATTTGTCTGATGCTGCAGTTTTAGCTGATGAATATGTTCTCACTCACAAGAGATATTCTAAAGAAAAAGGGAAAGCTGAGAGTAAGTTCGTTGCCTCTACTCAGAGTACAGGTAACAGGAAAGAGATTAAAGATGATGTTTCTCAGGAAGTAAATACCAGCTTCACTTCTAGATTTCAGAAAAGTAAATGTACTTATTGTAGTAAGCTTGGTCATACTACGGAGAAATGTTTCAGGAGACAGCGTGATGTGAACAAAAAGGAGTCTTTAAATATTCAGTCAATTGGTCTAGTGTCCACCCTTGAGAGTTCCCAGAATTCTTTAACTGAGTTAACTGAACCTGCTTTGAGGGGTAAATTAAATTCTCATAATGAAGCTCCTCTTTTGAGCAGTAACGTGGGTGACACTCTCAAGACTTCATGTGCTAATTTCCTGTCTGATGGTTTTCTCAGTCCTCTGGACAGTAATGACAGGAAATCAGTTAAAATATATCGTGATACAGGTGCTTGCCAATCCCTTATGCTGACCAGTGTTCTAGGCTCTAATGTTAATTCCTCTGATGAAACTGTAATCTTACAAGGTGTAGGGAATAATTACTTCTCTGTCCCTCCGTGCAGAGTGAATTTAGAGTCTGGTTTTGTTAATGGTTCCGTTATGGTTGGGTTGGTTGAGACACTCCCAATGTCAGGTGTAACTTTCTTACTTGGAAATGATATTGGTGGAAGTCAAGTGTGTCCAGCTCCTCAGTTGTCTAGTGAGCCAGTGGCTGCGGCCCAGGATTGTGATGTCCCTGATGTGTTCCCTGCATGTGCTGTCACTAGGGCTAAGTCTAAAGTTACTGGTGATTTAGAGGATAATGATGATGATGATGTTATCCTAGCTGACACTTTTCTTGCTAATTTCGACCACTCACCAGATGGGGCAGTACCCCGTAGTGTTGATAATTTGTCTCGTCAAGAGTTGGTTGAGTTGCAGGTTGCTGACCCTGAGTTGAAAGGTCTAGCTAACACTGCTTGCAGTGAGGAAGAGTCAGCCGGTGCTTCTACTTGTTATTATATAAAGTCAGGAGTACTTATGAGGAAGTGGAGACCCCCAACAGCATCAGCCGACTGTGAATGGGAGGTTGTACATCAAGTTGTCATCCCTCGTGTTTGTAGGCAGGATATCATTAGAGTGGCTCGTGATTCCAGTTTGGCAGGACACCTTGGAGTGAGGAAGACTGTGTCAAGCATTTTGAAACACTTCTACTGGCCAGGTATCTTCAGGGATGTTTCCTGGTATTGTAAGTCTTGTCACACCTGTCAAGTTGTGGGGAAGTGTAATCAGACCGAAAAGGTTGCACCTCTAGTTCCCATTCCTCCTTTTGAGGCGCCTTTCACCCGTGTGTTGGTGGATATTGTGGGCCCTCTTCCTAAGACTTCTTCAGGATTTTCTTATGTGTTGACCATGATTGATATGGCTACTCGTTATCCTGAAGCCATTCCACTTAGAAATATCTCAGCAAAGAACGTGGTTAAGGAAATGCTAGGGTTCTTCACAAAGTTTGGTCTGCCCAAGGAGGTACAGTCAGACCGAGGAAGTAATTTCATGTCAAACGTTTTCAAGCAGTCCCTGAAAGAGTCGGGCATCACCCAGATCACGTCTTCAGCTTACCATCCCCAGACCCAAGGAGCGTTGGAGAGATATCATCAAACACTCAAATCGATGCTCAAGAAATACTGTTTGGAACATCAGAAAGACTGGGATAAAGGTCTTCCATTCGTTGTGTTTGCCGCAAGAGAATCTCCAAATGAATCACTGGGCTTCTCACCTTTTGAACTACTGTTTGGCCATGAAGTAAGAGGACCCCTTAAGCTACTCAAGGAATGCTGGCTGTCGGAGGAAGATGACATCAACCTGCTGGAGTATGTGATGAAGTTCAAAGAACGGCTGTCCACTGCTTTACAGCTGGCGAGAGAGAATTTAGGAGCTGCTCAGGAGAAGATGAAGACTTGGTATGATAAGAAGTCCAGGTTACGCCACTTTCAGCCAGGAGATCAGGTTTTGATTCTGCTACCAGTTCATGGGCAACCTCTTCAAGCCAAGTTTAGTGGTCCTTATTTCGTGGAGAAGAAACTCAGTGATGTCAACTATGTCATTGCCACACCAGATCGTAGAAAGAACAAGCAACTATGTCACATCAACATGCTAAAGTTATATCACAGGCGGATCGAAAATAATCCAGTCTGCACTGTAGCTGTTCCACCCGAGTCTGCTAGTGAAGCTCTCCCATGCAGTATGAGCCTGAGTGATAGTTTGGGGAAGAATCCTGATATCATGAATGATCTCCAGACTAAGCTTTCTCATCTACCTCCCAAGGAAAGGCAGGAGTTTTCGGCATTACTGCAGGAGTACCCGCAAGTGTTCCGTGCTACTCCAGGAAGAACCACTGTGTTGATGCATGATGTCGATGTTGGAGACGCAAAGCCAATTAAACTGCCTCCTTACCGTGTGAACCCAGTGAAAGTTCCTCTCATCCAGAAGGAGCTTGGCTACCTGTTGGACCACAAGATGATTGAGCCCTGTCAGAGCGAGTGGAGTTCTCCTGTCACTCTGGTCCCTAAGCCAGGTGGGTCACAGCGGCTTTGCATTGACTACAGACGTGTTAATCAGATAACCAAAACAGACACTTACCCTCTCCCTCGCGTGGAAAATTGCATAGACAAGATCGGAAAGGCTAGGTACATAAGTAAGTTTGATTTGTTAAAGGGATACTGGCAAGTACCTATGACTGAACGTGCTAGGGAGATCTCATGTTTTGTAACACTAGGAAAGACTTTTGCATGTTCTGTAATGCCATATACAGATTGTTTTAGAGTAATACGAAATTTCCTTTGTAAATTTCTTTTTTCTTTGTGGGGAGGTGTTACATAGCCTATGATTTCATCATCCTTTGTGTAATTTTAACGCACAGTATGCTGCATGTTTGATCACGAGCGTGTTCTGCCTCAGTTCCCCCCTTCTACCGTTATAGTAGAGTAAGTCGTCGTTTCTGGAGTTCAGAGCAGGATTGTCAACTCTTTGTCCCCATGGCTTCATTTGCGCGTCCTTCTTGCAAGTTGTATCAAGCTCTGCCGGTCCCTATATAATGAGCTCAGTCTCTGCATCCTTGCCACTTAGATCTACTCCTCATTTTGTTCACATCTCTGTCCTCCCCTGTACAGTTATTATTATTGAGTGCTCAGGAAGTCTCCAACCATCTAGCAGCTGTGTGTAATTTGAGTATAACTGTTGTTGCATTTTGTTCTTGTACTGTATAGCATAAGTTTAATTTGTAGGCCTAGTGAAGTTTTTGTAATTCATGTAGGGATCTTTATGTCCATCATCATTAATAGTAGTTTGTATCTGTAATAATTTATCTTGCATTAACTGAGCATTACCCAGTGTATTTTCATTTTATCAGGGCTGACTTAGATAAATTTACTTTTGCTAATTTCTGTGTTAATAGAGGCTATTGCAGTTAACCATATATTTAACCTGTTTTTTGCCATTACATTATCCTTGTGAGTCCTGAATGTTTTGTTGTTAGTTTGAGCATTAAACTTTAACTTGTAATTTTATCTAACTCTTTTGTTTTGAACCTGGAACTTTACGGGACAGTAGTGATTTTTAGTATTCTCACTTAAAGTGTACTTTATCTTTCTTTGTTCCGTAATATATATATATATATATATATATATATATATATATATATATATATATATATATATATATATATATATATATATATATATATATATATATATATATATATATCCATCATCCAATCCTACATTGCCCCATGAGAAGGGTAGGAGTCCGGGGCTAAGCAGTTGGTAACGATATTTAAGATGAGAGTGACCAGCCTCACTCATCCCTGAGTGGCATTACATGAGCAATCAACCCCAACCATCCCTTGGATATAAACCTTCACCGGCTCAATCCAATTGAAGCGCAATAAATACCCACTAAACCACCAGGCGCCAAAATCTGGTTATATGGTTACCACCCAGCGCAGTAAATGGTTTCCTGATGTACAGGAAACCATTTAGCTTGTCACTCAGTGTAGGGTCACCCACAGGCAGAAGGAAGAGGAAAGAATGAAGGAAAGACAGAAGATGAAGTGTAAAGTTATCCATAGGCAGAAGGACAAGGAAAGAATGAAGAAAAGGAGGACAGAAGAGGATGGAAGGAAAGAAGGATGGAGGAGAGGAAAGGGCAAACACCCGACAGCAGCACTACATCGAGTGAGTGGATGGTGAGCGCCCCCACCTACCACAAAGTATATATATATAACCTTCACTCTCATCTTAAATGTCAGGACCAACTGCCTAGCCCCGGGCTCCTACGCTCCTCATGGGGCAACGTAGGATTTGATGATGGATATATATATATATATATATATATATATATATATATATATATATATCTATATATATAAAGGTACAGATACATAGATCAGAGATTTCAATGTGACTTGCGGATGGAATCTGAAAGGTAATAATAAAATATATTTATTAAGGTGGATAAACTACAGAAACTTTTAAGTTTTAATGTCTATGTTATACAGAAGGGGGGGGGGAGATGAGGGCCGTTATGCTCTTGGATAGATGTGCAGGGAGGTCGGGGTATGTGCTTGGTCAGGTGGATGGTTGCAACAGTGTAGCGTTGCCTGTGTGTGTGTGTGTGTGTGTGTGTGTGTGTGTGTGTGTGTGTGTGTGTGTGTGTGTGTGTGTGTATCTTACTATATCCTGTAGTTCCATCAGTCATAATAATAGGAAAAAAGATAAGATGATCATGAAGGAAACAGTGGACTGATTACAGCATGAGTGTATTTATATCACCCTGTTATGTACTGCTTGATCTCAAATACTGAAATTTATCAAGAATGGCAACGATAATGAAAAAATATATATGCATCGTTAATATAGGCTCATCTGTAATCCAATACTGCATTCCACTCTTTCTTCCTAAACATTCTTCTTAGCTGTATTTTGATTCATTTGTATTATTCCCTCATTCTGTAGCATTCTTTTTCAAAACACACACATTCCTCAACTCTGCTTTGGTCCACCTACCGTACAGTCATCCATTTCATCCCACTATTCCTTCCTGCATACACTCTTCAGCTTCATTCCACCTCAACTACAGTCCCTTAAACTCTTCCTTCCTATACATTTTCCTAACTCTTAGTCTTTTTTCAATTGCATTCCATCATTTTATCTTTCTTTTCCTGCATGATTTCTTTCCCATTATCCTCACGAACACAAAGTCCCTCATCTCATCCTTCTCCTATTTCTTACATATTCTTATTATCCCTATTTTTTCACTTCATTCATGGTGTTCCTCTTTTCCTTTTTTACCCGAGTGTTCTGCTATATACCCGTTATGTACTATTTTCATTTCAGAAGAACATAAAGAGAAACAACTGAAAGAAATATGTAGATAGCCAGATCTATAAGTAAAAGATAAACAAGACAGACGAGGATAGACAGCCAGCCAGCCAGACCGATAGATGCACAGATACACAGATAGATACCTATATATATATATATATATATATATATATATATATATATATATATATATATATATATATATATATATATATATATATATATTTTGTGGAAGGTGGGGGCGCTCACCATCCACTCACTCAATGTAGTACTGCTCTCGGGTGTCTGCCCTTTCCTCTCCTCCATCCTTCTTTCCTTCCATCCTCTTCTGTCTTTCTTCCCTTCATTCTCTCCTCGTCCTTCTGCCTACGGGTGACTTTACACTCCCTCTTCTGTCTTTCATTCCTTCATTCTTTCCTTTTCCTTCTGCTTATGGGTGACTCTACACTGAGTGACAAGACAAATGGTTTCCTGTACACCAGGAAACTATTTACTACGCTGGGTGGTAACCATATAACCAAATTTTGGCGCCTGGTGGTTTAGTGGGTAATTTTTGTGCTCCAATCGGATTGAGCCGGTGAAGGTTTATATCCAAGGGGCGATTGGGGTTTATTGCTCACTTAATGCCACTCAGGGATGAGTGAGGTTGGTCACTCTCTTCTTAAATGTCAGGACCAACTGCCTAGCCCCGGGCTCCTACGCTCCTCATGGGGCAACGTAGGACTGGATGATGATGATGATGAATATATATATATATATATATATATATATATATATATATATATATATATATATATATATATATATATATGGACATAAACATAAATGTGTAGATAAATAGATCAGTAAGAGAAATACGTAATAAAGATTGCAGTCAGACAGAAAGCTAGAGAAACAGAAACTGGAAAAAACTAGCGTAGTTCACTCCATAGTAACAATAGGGTATTCATATCGTAATAATCTATGAAATTCAGCCATGTACGAGAATAATTCAAGAGAAAATTATTTACCAACATACTAAAATTGTGGTTATGGTGACGATGCAATAGTTTTAACCCAACTCAAATCTTGTCTGGATATATTTCTTCCCGCTGAAAAGTCCTTCGCGCTGTGAAATCAGAAACAAAAAACAGCACTAAAAAAAAAAAAAAAAAAAATCTCTCTCAAGAGTTGTTTTGGGGGCTATGCGTTTGACTCTTTCCATGTAACCTTGTCTTTCGACCAACTGTTCTCGAAACTGAGGCACTTCATTCTTCTGTGACTCTCAATCCTTCCACAAAGCGTGATCCAAATAGGCCAAAGTTATCTGTGTTGGCCTTGCACCGTGACCTTAACGTTTATCCTTTTGTTGTCATAAATGGAATTACATTATCCATGGCAGACCTTCACTCATTTTATCAATTTCTATCCAAAGCGGATTAAATATTCTTGAAATATAGGGTCGAGCATTTAACCTTTTTCCGTGAGCTTGGCCTTTGAATAATTGCTTTCAAAATCAAATCTCTTCTTCCCTTCCTTATCTCGACTCTTACCACCAGACTTTGCCAAAATCAGATAAAACCAGTATTAGGTTGACATTCCAGTGTGACATGCCCTTCGTCCTATTGTTCTTACACCTTCTGGGCTGACCCTCAACTCTTCCAGCAAGTTTTGTCCAAATAAGATCACATCTGAGTGAATTACCGGTACTCTGTTCACATACAGAAACATGCTGACTAAAATTTGACCTTGTCCTACGACCGAGATTTTCGACTGAATGATCCAAATCGCATCCCTATTGTCCTGTCGTGCTCTCATCCTTTCCATTAACTTAAGTGTAAATCAGAAAAATAGAAAATGATCTTGCTGTATGACATCACTGATTTATTAATAACAGTGGGTCAACCCCTTGGCAAACCATCAAACCTTCCGCACGTTTTGTTAAAAAGAAGTCAGATCTGTTTCAGATACGTTGTTAACACACACACACACACACACACACACACACACACTGTTGCCCCACTATGTGCGTGCGAGAGTAAATAATGTAAAGGCTTTAGTACATGCCTTCCGTCTAATGCATTATAACCACATCACCTCAAAGACGTCTTCTTCATTGTATTCTTCCTTCTGCAGGAACCTTTCTTTAGCGTAAGAAAGACTTTCCTACCAGAAGGAGTTAGATATAGCAGCCATTGACCCTTTCAAAACCAGACATCATACCCAAGGTAAATAAAAATTATATGCAGCAGGAATAAAATCAGTCACCGCATTATGATTTCTAAAACACTTCTTTACATTTGCTTATATCATACTAGGTGAAGAACAGAATGGTGTGATTATCTAAACACTAACTAAAGGCTAAAGTGGTTTGGATTTGACAGGTACTGGATATTTGGCTGTTGACCTGCGGCTATTTGTTTGCCAATATCTGTCACTCTCTGCTTGTTTATATTTGTTTATCTTCATCCATGTCCTATCCTTCTTTGTGTATCTGCGTCTGTTTCTCTCAGTCAGCTTGTCTGTCTCTCCACCTGTCTGATCGCTCTCTCTCTCTCTCTCTCTCTCTCTCTCTCTCTCTCTCTCTCTCTCTCAAGGAATGATTTAGAATACCCTAGTGAATTATAGTCTATTCTGTCTGTTCTCTTTAACTTAAGCATATATAACTTTTGATGAAGGTGGATAATAACACGAGTGGGTGAGAGCACATAGTAAATGAGTCGAAATCTGAGTCACAAAGAAAGTATTTCATACCTACCTACCTACCATATATATATATATATATATATATATATATATATATATATATATATATATATATATATATATATATATGCAGAGACTTCACTTCACCGTGAAGATATGTATGCAAACTAACCACAGGAGAAATGAAAGGAGCGACAATGAGTACTTTCGTATATTACATCTTCAGACAGAGTGAGACAGAAACGTAAAGGGTAGAGGTCTTTTATGCACACCCGCAGCAGGTAGTGGCACACAGAACAATGGTTGACCTGAATTTTTACCTGCGGCTTAACTTATGGTCACCTGCAGCAGGGAGTGGAACACAACAAAGGATGACCTGAATCTAAAAATGCACGTGACAAAGGAGAAGGGAGTAGGAGGGGAGGAAAGGGGAGTGGGAGGGAGGGGGAAGGGGGAGGGGAGGAGGGGAAGGGGGAAGGGGAGAGGAGGGAGGGAGGAGATTGTATGGGTAAGGAGGGTGTTGGTATAAGAAACGAAAATGGGGTGCGACTTGCAAGCTTTTGTTTGGCAAATGACCTTATAATTGGTGGAACTATCTTTGAGCATAGAAAAATACATAAGACTACTTGGATTTCACCTTGTGGTAAATACTGTACCCAGATTGACCACATTGCAATTAGCAGAAGGCATAGGAGTTATTTGCAAGATGTTTGCGTAAGGAGGGGGGCAGATATAGGTAGTGATCATGAACTTGTTGTGTCAAAGATTAAAATAAAACTTAAGAGAAACGTTAATGGTAATTGTACAGGAGGTAATAATTATGATTTTGATGAGCTGAGAAGTGATGAGAGCACGAGGGAAAAGTTTCGGTGGGAATGTAGAAACAAGTTTCTAGTCCTGCAGACTTTGATGGAATCTGAAGACAATGATATTGATCAAATGTGGAGAGAGGTAAAAGAGGTTTTGCATGAAAGTGCTAAGGTTACTATTAAGAAAAAGGGAAAAGCGGGAAGGAAAAAGTGGATGTCAGATGAAACATGGAATGTAATTCATAAAAGGAAAGAGGCCAACAACATGTTGATGGCCAGGTAGTTGAAGTACTTAGAGCAAAGTACTGGAGTTTACATTCTGAAGTAAAAAGACTCGTTAGACGTGATAAGAGGAGACTATATGATGAAAAGGCGACAGAGACAGAAATTAAATTAAGTAAAAATGACGGTCAGAGCACAAGAGCAGCGTATCAGGCCATAAAGGAGTTAACTGGGACTGAAAAGAGAAGGAAGGAAATACCTGTACGAGATAGAAATGGTAATTTGATGACTAAAGATTTGGATATAAAAGGAAGATGGAAAGAGCACTTTGAATCTGTTCTAAATAGACCAATCCCAGCTGAAGAGGACATTTTGCCAGCCGAGAGAGATTTGCAGATAGAAACAGGGGATATAACTTTGGAAGAGGTAGCAAAATCTATAAAGGAGTTAAAGAATTTTAAGGCTGCAGGTGAGGATGGAATATTCCCTGAAATGCTTAAGGTGGAAAATGACGAGTTGATGAATGCACTTTTGAAACTTTTTAATGTGGCTTGGGATAATGGTGGAATTCCAGAAGAGTGGAAAAATGGAGTGATTATAAAAATACCAAAAAAGGGAGATTTAAGTGTGTGTGGCAATTGGAGGGGGATAACTTTGACACCTGTAGTTGCAAAAGTCTTTTCCAAAATCTTGTTGAACAGAATAGAGCCAGTAATTGATAAAATTTTAAGAGAAGAACAAGCGGGATTTAGAAAGGGTCGAGGTTGTAATGATCATATTTTTATTGTAAGGCATCTAATGCAACAAGCTAATGAGATGAAAATGCCACTTAACATGTGTTTTGTGGATTTTGAAAAGGCGTTTGATAGTGTTTCACGTGGAGCTATGTTGAAAATTATGAGATTCTATGGTATACCAGAAAAGTTTGTAAATATTATTAGAAGCCTGCATGAAGGTACTTTTTGTAAGGTAATGGTGGGTGGTTCTTTGAGTGATCCATTTCAAGTTAGGTCAGGAGTGATTCAAGGAGGAGTTCTTTCGCCATTATTGTTTGTTTTGGTTATGGATTATGTTATGAGAAAGGTTGTAAGGAGAACAGGTGCAGGAATTAACTGGAAAGAAAATAAGAAGCTGATGAATTTGGACTATGCTGATGATATTGTACTGATTTGCGGAAGTATTTACGAGATGCAGAGGGTGCTTGATTATCTGGTGGAGGAAGGAGAAAAAGTGGGATTGGTAATAAACTGTGGAAAGACTGAAATTATTAATATGAACGTGGAGAACCAAATCGATTGTGTAATTGGGAATAATGTGGTGAAGAATGTAGAAAACTTTAAATATCTGGGAACGATTGTATCATCTAATGGATCATTAAACAATGAAATTGAGGAGAGGATTAGACAGGCTTGGCGAGCTGTTGGAATGTTGAAATCTGTTTGGAATAATAATATGCTTTTGGTACATACTAAAGTGAAAATTTACAAGTCCATGGTTAGACCCATTTTAATTTACGGGCATGAGTCATGGTACAGTACAATTGCAACAGATCAGAAAGTATTAGGATTTGAGAATAAAATACTGAGAAGGATTCTTGGGGTAAGTGGCAAGACAGAGTTACAAATGAAAGAGTAAAGGATATTACGAGAGTGGAATCAGTTAATGAATATGTGGAAGTGGCTGGGGCACATATACAGAAAAGAAGGTTGTTTAATACAGGATGTGCCAGAGTGGATTGCTAGAGGAAGAAGAGGTAGAGGTAGGCCGAGGGAAACCTGGTTGAGGACAATGAAAAAAGAAGCAGGAGAGGAGTGTTGGTGGGACCTGAAGGAGATGGCAAGAGACAAATATTGGTGGAGAGAGTTCATTGAGACCCTATGCATCCCGTGGGGTGCCACAATAAATGATTGATTGATTGATTGATTGTGTCCCACACAGGTGTGACTACACCACCAGGAGATGACAGGGAACAATCACGTGTTAGTCTGGGGGATACTGCTTTAAAATTAATTCAGTTAACAATTTATCACACTTGAAATGACCATAGCTCATGTTTACATTCTTTTCATATGTGCCAGAAATTAGATAAGATTCTATTACATTTCTTTCATCTAAGCTTTTTGATCTTGCTAGAATCTTGGAGCCCCTCCAGTCAATATGGTGATCACTGGATGCTTTGTGCTGAAATAAACCACTACTCTGTTGGGCTGTCCTTACACTGTATTTTTGTTGTGAGATTCTAGCTTCCAAATCTTTTCCAGATTGTCCTATGTAAAATTTGTTACAGCTTTTTACACGGGATTTTGTAAACAACGCCTGAATTACTGAAAGGGCTGTTCTTGATGAGGGTTTTTTTGATGGTGTTCTCATATTTGAATACTACTTGTACATTGTGTTTCCTCAGTATGTGAACAACATCAAGAAAATTTTCATGGAAGGGGAGGACAAGGGTTCTTTGCATGTTCTGGCGATCTGGCTTATTAGTTTTCCCTTCAAGGAATCGTTTGTTGGCTGTATTGTGGCACTGAGTTAGTATGCTTTGTGGATATTTTAGCTTCTTTCCAATACTCTGAATCATTTTTAGTTCATCATCTAAAAATTCTGGGTCTGAAATTCTATATGCTCTTAGGTACATGGATATGAACACAGATCTTTTTACATTAATATGATGGTTTGAATAGTAATGAACATATGACATAATATTTGTAGGTTTTCTGTATACCTTAGTCTCACAACATTTTGGTCCCTGATAACTTTTACATCCAAAAATGGCAATTCATTATCCATTTCCATCTCATGAGTAAACTTAATCGATAGAACTAACGAATTTAATTGTAGGAGAAATTCATCAATGGGAAGACTGTTAGGCCAGAAGCACAGGATATCAGCAACGTATCGGAGCCAAACTATGTTTTGCTCCTTTATGGAGGTCAGTAAATGTTTCTCAAAGTATTCCATGTAAATATTTGACAGAACTGGGGAGAGGGGATTACCCATGGTCATACAAAATTTTTTGTGTAAAATTTACCTTCAAAGGTAAAAAAAGAGTTCACAATGCACAATTTAATTAGTTTGATAATGTTTTCAGAGGGAATACCATCAGTGTTACTACCCAGAATGCTTGTTAAATCATTATTCACATATGTTCCTGTTGATGATGTTTTAACTTTCCTGCCAAGCATTCTGGGTAGTAATATGGGTAGTCATATGTTCATTACTATTCAAACCATCATATTAATGTAAAAAGATCTGTGTTCATATCCATGTACCTAAGAGCATATAGAATTTCAGACCCAGAATTTTTAGATGATGAACTAAAAATGATTCAGAGTATTGGAAAGAAGCTAAAATATCCACAAAGCATACTAACTCAGTGCCACAATACAGCCAACAAACGATTCCTTGAAGGGAAAACTAATAAGCCAGATCGCCAGAACATGCAAAGAACCCTTGTCCTCCCCTTCCATGAAAATTTTCTTGATGTTGTTCACATACTGAGGAAACACAATGTACAAGTAGTATTCAAATATGAGAACACCATCCAATAAAACCCTCATCAAGAACAGCCCTTTCAGTAATTCAGGCGTTGTTTACAAAATCCCGTGTAAAAAGCTGAAACAAATTTTACATAGGACAATCTGGAAAAGATTTGGAAACTAGAATCTCACAACAAAAATACAGTGTAAGGACAGCCCAACAGAGTAGTGGTTTATTTCAGCACAAAGCATCCAGTGATCACCATATTGACTGGAGGGGCTCCAAGATTCTAGCAAGATCAAAAAGCTTAGATGAAAGAAATGTAATAGAATCTTGTCTAATTTCTGGCACATATGAAAAGAATGTAAACATGAGCTATGGTTATTTCAAGTGTGATAAATTGTTAACTGAATTAATTTTAAAGCAGTATCCCCCAGACTAACACGTGATTGTTCCCTGTCATCTCCTGGTGGTGTAGTCACACCTGTGTGGGACACACCAAGCATTAATCCTCTAGGTCTTAAGTTAAGCAGCAGTATTTATCCCCTCCTCCCTCCCCCCTCTCCCCTTCCCCCTTTTCCCTCCTCCCCTCCCCCTTCCCCCTCCCTCCCACTCCCCTTTCCTCCCCTCCTACTCCCTCCTCCTTTGTCACGTGCATTTTTAGATTCAGGTCGTCCTTTGACGTGTTCCACTCCCTGCTGCAGGTGACCATAAGTTAAGCCGCAGGTAAAAATTCAGGTCATCCATTGTTCTGTGTGCCACTACCTGCTGCGGGTGTGCATAAAAGACCTATACCCCTTACGTTTCTGTCTCACTCTGTCTGAACATAAGAACATAAGAAGAGAGGATAACTGCAGTAGGCCGGTTGGCCCATGCTAGGCAGCTCCTAGAAGGGTAACTGAACTACTAGAATGAGATAAGGATAGCAAAGAAGAAGGCTCTCCCTCGCCCTCCAAACCCTCCAGCTGAAGCCGGCAGGAAAAAGTCAGAAAGAACACCACGCCGTATAGAAAAACTGGCGTGGACATTTTACAGGAAAGTGTGAAAGGAGAATAGAGACTACCATAGTGTAACCTGAAAAAAAAAAAATTATGAATTAGTATTGGTTATAAGATTCTTTTCTTTCTATAACCACCCCTTATTTGTCATATGCTTATCTAGCCTATGCTTGAAACTCTCAATGGAAGAGGCAGCAACTACTTTACTAGGTAGCTTATTCCATTCGTCTACTACTCTATTACCAAACCAATTTCTACCGATTTCCTTACTGAAACGAAATTTTTCTAGTTTGAAACCATTATTTCTAGTTCTATCCTGTATGCTCACTTTAAGTACCTTGCTAATATCTCCCTTATTTATACCATTCATCCACTTAAACACTTCAATTAAGTCTCCCCTTACTCTACGCCTCTCTAGCGAATGCAGACTTAGTCTTTTCAGTCTGTCTTCATATGACAGGTTCCGGACGTCATGTATCTTTTTTGTCATTCTTCTCTGTACATTTTCTAACGAATTAATATCCATTCTATAGTAAGGACACCAAAATTGTACTGCGTAGTCTAAATGTGGCCTTACTAATGCTAGATAAAATTTCAGTATTACTTTAGATGATCTATTGCTCACGCTTCTCGAAATAAATCCTAGGACTCTATTTGCTTTATTTCTCGCATTAATTCACTGTTGCCTTGGTTTAAGGTCGTTACTAATCATAACTCCTAGATCTCTCTCGCATTCCAATTTGCTAATTTCTTTGTTATCTAAGCTGTATTTAGTATCTCCAATGCTTTTGCCTACGTTAAGTACTTTACATTTATCAACGTTAAATTCCATTTGCCAAGTTTTAGACCATTTGGACAATATATTGAGGTCCTTTTGTAAGTTATGGCAATCGTCAGTCGAGTTAGTGATACGCCCTATTTTTTGTATCGTCGGCAAATTTGCTGATGCTGCTATTGACCCCTAAGTCTAGATCACATATATATAATAAATAATAAGGGACCGAGTACTGAACCCTGGGGTACACCGCTAGTTACTAATCCCCAGTCCGACTTAGTTCCATTTATTAATACTCTCTGCTTTCGTCCTTTCAGCCAGGATTCTATCCATTTTAAGATATCGCCGTCTATACCGTGTGCTCGAACCTTTCTAACTAACCTTTCGTGTGGGACCCTATCAAAAGCTTTACTAAAGTCCAGGTAAATAACATCGTAAGCTTTATCGCTATCTACTGCCTCATAGACCTCCGAGTAGAATGACAACAAGTTTGTGAGGCAGGATCGTCCTTGCCTGAATCCGTGCTGACTTTCGTTTATAAGATTAAATCTTTCTAAGTGTTCTCTAATCTTATTTGCCAAAATTGACTCTAACATTTTTCCTACTATTGACGTTAGACTTATCGGACGATAATTCGACGCAGCTGATTTATCACCCTTTTTAAAGATGGGCACTACGTTTGCGGTCTTCCACGCCTCTGGAACTTCTCCTGAACTTAAAGAGTCATTAAATAATGTTAAAAGTGGCTGACATAATTCTTCTTTGGTTTCTTTTATAATTTTTGCATATATATCGTCCGGACCTGGCGATTTTTTGAGGTTTTAACTTATTAATTTCTTTCAATACGTCCTCCTTACTAATGGTTATTTTACTAAGAATATTTTCCGTATTCTCATCGTAAATATTTGCTGCTTGAGGGACCAGGTCTAGATTTTCCTTGGTGAATACTGATATGAAATAATTATTTAGGATGGAGCACATTTCTTTATCTTCACTGGTATTGTCACCTGATTCTGTTCTCAGTGGTCCTATCCTATCTTTATTTTTCGTACGGTACATTTGATAAAAACCCTTGGGGTTTTCTTTTGATTCACTAGCAACCTTAAATTCATAACTTCTCTTTGCTTTTCTTATCTCCTTCTTTACCTCTCTATTTAAAATCGTGTACGAAAGTACTCGAAGATGTAATATACGAAAGTACTCATTGTCGTTCCTTTCATTTCTCCTGTGGTTAGTTTGCATATATATATATATATATATATATATATATATATATATATATATATATATATATATATATATATATATAAGATTCATTTTTAACCCTCGTACTGTCGCAACGATATGCTCGCTCGCTCGATACGACTCGCTCCCGACGACCAATGATAAAGTGGGGCCCGTCAACTAGCGTTTCTTCAGATAGCGATTTCAGAACTAGCGATAGGATCGAAACTGAAACAGTCCCCATAACAAACGCTAAAACCCCACCAACTAACGATTCGGCAGCTTGAATTTTGATCAAAATTAGTTAGAGTAGTCAATGTTGCTCCCAAGGTATTTTGACTGATATTATCTTTATAATGCCTTTACTATATTGTAAACATACACTTGTGTCAACTCCCCTGATGAAATATTGGCTCCAGTAATGAATTAAACAGTTCAGTGCACACAAACATAAAGTTGTGTGGATGTCAGTAACACAGCAAGATACGAAGTGAAACATGTGACCACACTATCAGCTGATCTGTTTTGGCTACACACCATATATGATATTATTTATAAAATAATTCATTGCTTTCCTGGTCCACTGAACATTACATTACTTAATAATAGTAATAATAAATTGTCAAAAATTATTTTGACATTATTATTATTATTATTATTATTATTATTGTCAACATTAACCAGTACATGTTTTATATAAATACAGGTATATTCTTTCAGGGGTTAAAGGTTTTGACCAGCAAGTAGGAGTGAAGTGCAGCCTCCACCAATTTAGAATGTTTTGTTTGTCCGATCAGCTGATGGCCAAGCTTTTTTTCCATTCGATTCATATCCCGCAAAATTGTCTAAGCAGACATAAAGAACAAATTTTAAAGAAATAAAAATTAGATAAAGGGGCACAGGCACAAAGAAAAAAAAAATCTGTCTGTTGTTAAACAATACCAGATCATGCTTATTCATTATCAGACGGATTTTTCATTACCAAGTCGGCCCTGATCTGGCAATAAAAAATACCAAGTGCCAAGTTGCCCAACGTTTGGTGGGAGGCCCCTTCTGGTGGGAGGCCCGGGGCCCAGGCCCCGTGGGCCCACCCCTGAGTCCGGCCCTGGAAGTGGCTATGATGTGCACGTGGGGAATGGCAGTGTGAGATGTGGTAGGATAATATGAAACGCTGAGGTTTGGCAGTATGTGGTATGGCGCTGCCAAGTAAGACAATGTATGGTGTGGACGCATGAAGCTCGTTTTGTGAGGTATGGTTGTGTGCGATGCGACAATGTGTAAAGTATGACTCCCATGTGGGAGCATGAGAGGCTGTTGTTGTTACTGTTGATGCTCAGCCCAGATCAGCCTGGCTCAGCAGACCCGTCGACCGTAGGTAAGCAACTGTCCCTACATGATTGTTACATAGGTTGTCTACGCTCTTGGTGTTAGGTCTGCCTCTTAGTGGAACACGTGCTGTGCAGTGCTCCATATTGTGGATTATGTCGTGTAGGCCTATTCTACAAGCGGGGCACAAATCATCTGTGATTCCACTCATTCCAAATCTTAACTGGATGGGAGCCTACCCGTGGTGGAGCTGCGCACCTCAGGCAAGGATAACCATCTGCGACTTCGGCCTGTGAACGGAACCTCCCCGACCTACCGCGCGACCTACGGGGTGGACCTGGTTCAGCCTGGCTGGGTGCCGTCTTCCACGAGGGGGCAGATGCTGTTTTTTTTTTTTTTGAGACGTACAGTAACACTGTACCAAACGGGACTGAGGCGTCTGGCAATAGATAGATAGATAGATAGACAGTAACACTGTGCAGTCAGTAGGGAGTATGACGTGTATGGCAGCTAAGAGGCATGGTATTGCGTAACGTGACAGTGTGTGAGAGATATACAGCGTGATGTGGCAGTGGGAGTGTGATATATTATGTGATGAGAGAGTGCACGTGGGAGGGGAGGAGGATAGTAGTCTGTGATGTGACGTGGCTGTGTGTGTGTGTGTGTGTGTGTGTGTGTGTGTGTGTGTGTGATACTGTGTGAGGTATCATACTGAGCGATATGACTGTGTGAGGTATGATGCCCTGTGATGTGACAGTGTGAGGTATGATTATAAGTGACGTGACAGTGTGGTATGGCACTGTGATGTGATAGTGTGTAAGGTATGGTACTGTGTGATATGGCAGCATGTGAGGTACAGTACTGCCTAATGTGATAGTGTGTGAGGTATGGTACTGTGTGGTATGACAGTGTGTAAGGGACTATAGTACTGTATGATAAGACAGTGCGTGAGGTATGATATTTTGTGATGAGACAGTGCGTGCGTGGTACGGTACTGTGATGTAACAATGTGTGAGGTATGATACTGTGTGATGTGGCAGTGAGATGTGCATGTGAGGTATGATAGAGCCTGTCTTCTACTACATGTGACTTTTGTAATGCTCTGTCCAGCAAACCGTATAAAACTCCCTGTAGTACTTCCCCAGGTAATGTAGATAAGATGAGTGTAGTATATATGTCAGAGAGGGAAGCGACGTGGAAGACGTCAGACAATAAGGGGAAGAGATGCGACGCGGAACAAGAGATAAGAGACAGAAGAGGAAGAGACAGGGGAAAAAAAAGAGATAAAGAACTGTAGGAGAGCATAAAGCAGGGGAGGAGGTGTTAAGTATGTGATCTGAGGGAAGGGGATACAACTTCGACCACACACAGAAGAATGTAAACACTTCCAAAGAAACCTGGACAGAATTCTTACATCGATTTTTTTCCCTAAATTCCTGGATACATTGCACTTAAAAGACAGGACAAATAACACAAAAATATATTGAATGTAAAAATATACTGACTAGATTGGAACTATTCGGAGTATAGCGACGCTATGCCTGACGCTCAGTACTGACCCGTGACCATGACTTTTGATCGATCTGCACCAAAATTTTATCACTTCCTGCATGTTCCAATTATCTCAATGGAATCAGTCATTCATGGTATATTTTATACATACATATGCGCACACAGACGTATAGCTACATTGAAAAAAACGGTACTTGATCACACGCTAATGACTACGAAGGAAATAGCAGGG
>NW_027644925.1:0-4995 GCF_032717465.1 Coenobita brevimanus | reverse complement strand
AGTGTCTTAATTCAACAAGAACACAGTCTAAAAGGATCAGTTGGGTGGCGGGTTAGGGGTGGTTACGAGTTCCATATGGGTGAGCCGCACACACCATTCACTCCCTCGCTTTGATCTTTTTGTTGTCTCGTCTTATTGATGATGCTGTGCTCGGAATGTCTGTGGCTGTTTTTGTAAACTCCCCTAAACTTAAGTTGTGTATACAATTGTCTGTATAAGCTTGTCTTCTTTCATATAGCTATCAAACGCTACACAGTCAAATTTAAGTGAAAATTAGAGTAACAAAATAGGAAAAAACAAAATGATAGGCGATAATAGTTAGCTGTTATGGACATTTATCGTGTAAATAGTTTAGGGAACTTTATAAATACGATTTCAGAGAAATGGGTGTTTCCTGTGGTGAAGAATTGTCTTCATGCGTTATAAGACAATATCTTTTGTCACGGGTGGAGCATTAACTCCATTACGAATTATTATTGTCTTGGTCTCATCTGGGACAGATTCTTGGTTAGTTACATACAGTATGGGACCATGGGAAGTCTGTTCCATAATTGCTTGTCATACGTTAACACTTTTGTGCTTTTTTAAATATCACCTTCATATTAACACATCTTGCTTCATTACCATACAAGTGGGGTGTGAAGTGCAATATACACAATAAATCGTCAAGGAAAACGTGAAATTTGCAATGGCACTGAAAAGACGACTGTAAGACCTTATATGAAGAAACACAGACTTCACAACACGTATTCCTTATATATTTATTTTGCACATTACACCTTTTTAGTCCTCCTTTATATTACTGAGGCAATGTAAAAGCTGGAAATATATGAACATCATGTAAGAAAATATCACCGTTAAACTAAATAGCTAAAAACAGCTGACATGAATCTACCATCTTTACTCCTGCACAGTTGTTGACTTCCTACACGTGTTTTATGAGCCCCTGTTTAGAGTATAACTCTCATATGTGGGGAGGCTCCCACATACAGCTCTTCTCAATAGAGTGTAGTTAAAGGCTTTTCGTCTCTTCTTACTGGCTCCCTTCAACCTCTGTTTCTTCGCCGCACTGTTGCCTCTTTATCTCTTTTCTATCGCTACTTATATGGTAACTGCTCCTCTGAACTGTCTGCTTGCATCCCTCCACCTCTTCGACTGGTGCATAGCACCCGTCTAGCAACAAACTCATCCTTTTCTATCCAACTCTCTAATGCAAGAGTTAACCGTTATTCCCAGTCCTTCATTTATGCAACTAGTCAACTCTGGAACTGTCTCCCTCTGTCTTTATTTCTTACTTCCTATGATCTCCAGTCTTTCAATCGCAGTGTGTCCGGGCATCTCGAAATGAACGGATCTTGAATTCGGCTCTCTTTTGTATTGTTTTTGTTTTTATCTTGGAAGGAACGGTTTGCGGGCTCCTGGCCTTTGGTTCTTTCTTGCATAAAAAATAATATGTGGGAGAAAGCACTGAGAAGAGTGACATATGATCTTACAGTGTAAAACCGTGAAGTATAGCCTACTGTACTATGATTTCAGAACTCTTGTTACTCCATCTTGCCTATCTTATTTATAATGGCAGTGTAACTAATGATGATGGTCATGACGCTGCTGGGATTGATGATGATAATGGAGGCAAAGCTGGTGTTGTGGATTATACTAATACTGAATATGATGATAATGCTCAAAACTGCTGGTATCTCTTTCTCGCCGAAGGAAGGTGAGGGGATGGGGAGGTAGGAAAGATGAGGGGATGTGGAGAGATGGGAGAGGGTAGAGGTGAATGGGGAGGAGGAGGTGGGTGTTAGTGGAAGTGATACAGTGCGGGGAGAGGGTAATTTGAAGGATGATGACAGCATGAAAAATGGTGGCAGTGGAAGGAGGGAACTAGCGGGAGGTGAAAGTAGAAAACAATAAATGCAGTATAAGGGAAGAATTACTCCCCTGCACCAGAGATGAATAAGTCGTGTGGCGGGAGTCAGAAGAAAAATAAAATGATGCCATCATCCTATGAGATGTAATTCCTAAGATAAATAATATCGTCTGGCGGTAGCAAGAACTTAAAAAATAACACATATTTAGAGTGACATATGAAGGTGAATGGTATGTAGGAGGACTGTTGTGTCTCAGGGAACGAGTTATTAAGTCTATGCCCAGAATATTAAAGCGCCGTTTCTGAACAGCTACCACCCCCACTATCATCAGAGATACCATCACCACCATTACCATCATAGATATCACCACCCCACCACCACCACAGCTACCACCACAATCATCATAACAGCCACCACCACCACTACCACCACCACAGTGGCTACCATCATCACCATCATCATCACAGCTGCCACCACCACCATCACCACCACCACAGCTGCCACCATTTTCTGCTGAATAAAATCGTCTGTTTGCAGCCTCAGGAAAGTGAAAGAATTCAGAGTAGGGATGTCACCCACCTCTTGCTCTCTCTCCAAAGGCGTATGAAACTCCACGAAAGTGCTTCATAGCCCCTTCCATGGGTGCATATACTCACCAATAGGGACAGTTATTAAGTGTCAAAACAACTCTTCAGAAACTCGCAGTCGATATACTGTACTCGTAAAATTGAAACTGTACCACCTAGGACCCAGTTTCAACCGTCCTGCAAAAGTTTTATCAAAATCATTTTTCCAGTTTTAGCTACACACACACACACACACACACACACACACACACAGAAAGAATTATGGTATAATATATATATATATATATATATATATATATATATATATATATATATATATATATAAAGTTCTCTCTCTCTCTCTTTCGGGAAGTAGCTAGAACGGGCCATAAAGAGGCGCCCTCAGACTGAAATGGTTATCAATACTTCCACAACCTCACTCCCTCATTTTTTTTTTTCATCTCCTACTTCTCTTCACTCCCTCTATCATAATCATCATCATCATCATCATCATCAAGCTCTTGTCCAGTCGCGTCTCAGTAGCCTATATCCTCACAGTCATTCAGGCTCTCTCATATTTGCACTCGTTTACATTCTTACACACGCTATGCTCACTTAACTGTCTCCATTAACGTTCTCTCTCGCTTCTCTTCTTTCATCTGTTCGTCTCTCTCTCCTTTTCTCTCTCTCTCTCTCTCTCTCTCTCTCTTTCTCTCTTACTCTCATTACACCCACGTCTCCCAGTTTCTTGGTGCTGGTGGCTATGCACTAAGGCCACTGTGGCAGTGTCATCACTTGCATTTATAATGGTCATAAACTGTAAACCAGGGCTAGGTGGTGGCCAGATAATTATATACAGGTGTCGCTACGCCACTCATGCATACCTAATTATGGACCCAAACATGTCAGAAAAAAAAGTATAAAGGTTTATAAATGTTTTTGCCTTGATAATATACTGGGGACTTATGGAATATTACCTTATTCAGTCCGATTACTTATATTATCTATTTTGGGGGCTGTCTCGGCATTTACTTATTTATTTTTTTTAGTTCAAGAAAGTTCCTTGATATCGAAGGGACTGATGAAAACATCTGACTGCTATAGATGGAAAAATAGATCACAGGCTGAACAAAATCATTGGCGTCAGGGAAAAAGGAATATGTGTGTGTGTGTGTGTGTGTGTGTGTGTGTGTGTGTGTGTGTGTGTGCTAAAAGTAGTGCACAAAGTGGTCCATCCATCATCCAATCCTATGTTCCCCCATGAGGAATATAGGAGCCCGGGGCTAGGCAAGCCGGTCCTGACATTTAGGATGAGAGGGTCCAGCCTCACTCATCCCTGAGTAGCATTACGTGAACGATAAACCCCAACCATCCCGTGAATATAAACCTACACAGGTTCAATCCGATTGGAGCGCCTTAATTACCCAGTAAACCACCAGGCGCCAAAATTTGGGTATATGGTTACCACCCAAAGTAGTAAATGGTATCCTGGTGTACAAGAAACTATTTATTTGGCTTGTCACTCAGTGTAGAGTCACCCATGGGCAGAAGGAAGAGGAAATAATGAAGGAAAGAAAGACAGAAGAGGGAATGTAAAGTCACCCGTAGGCAGAAGGAAGAGGAAAGAATGAAGGAAAGAAAGAAGAGGAAGGAAGGAAAAGAGGAAAAGGCAGACACTCAAAGCAGCACTGCATCGAGTGAGTGGATGGTGAGCGCCCCCACCTACCACCAAGCACACGATGGTAACTATGCTAAACACGATACTTCCTCCCTCATAATTCACCTACACACCTCTTGAGTCCAGTTCCACAACGTTTTAACTTTTTTTTTTTTTTTTAGCTCATCTAAACTCAGCAGTAGCCTACATCTTTTAATATACCATGTAGTGCCATATTTAACATCCTGCCACATCCCCTAACGCATCACCCAAATTACACAATCATATCACCTCACATTTCACCAATTCGCTACACTCTGTACACCTCACATCTTCATCCTACTCCACACCTTCATTGGTCCGCACTTCATCTACTGCTTTTCTCTGTTCCATTCACCACCTGATACGCTATCACCCTACCCCCTTCGCGAGACATATTACAATACTAACGTGGCATAGATTTATAAACAATAAATCTAGGTTAAGCTAATATTTTAGTGGAAAGCCATGAAGCAAATAGCATTAAATAGAATGTGAAATGATGCAGTTACTGCCCACTGATTTTTCCAGCTATTGACTGGAGCTCCTGAAACTGAACTGAGGTGTGCAAAGTATATTCGCCTCGTCTATCTATCTATCTATATACCTAGGCTGCTTCCCCCAAGGAAAGGGAGGTAGCCGAGACAGGACGACTCACTCTCCATTTACTCATCCATTCAAACACATTCATTTGCATCTTAGCCCCAAAGGGGAGAACGGACAGATCCTCACCGCACCACACCGCACAAGGGTCAACTGGGCAATGCAATCAGTGACATCCGCAGCAGGGCCCGACAGCAGAACTGGTTTACCCCTGCCACATCATAACAGACCCATCCCCTTTCCCGCACCTGACTTGACT
>NW_027644924.1:0-4995 GCF_032717465.1 Coenobita brevimanus | reverse complement strand
TCGTACCGTAAAGACGGCACGCGTGGATATAAAGCCCTATATCTCGCTGCACGCCACCACACCCACCCTATAACCTATTCATGCACGATCACCTGCGCTTCACTATGTAAGCGTGCAAAATAGACGGATAAAACAAGCAACAATGGACAGTGTAACTTCCACAGCTGAACTTTAGACCAAGGGAAAAGTACAATACAGTGAAATGGGATACTCTCAGATAAACACCCACAGGGCTGCAGGTGTACCATAAAAACTATCGAGACTCCTATGGTATTTAATCCCTTCGGTACATTGACGTTTTTGTAGTTTATTCTTTCTATAACTTGACAATTTTCTTCGGTTTGGGAGTGATTCTTCAAACTCGAGGGGTTATGTAGTCATGCTTAACCCCATCACCACTAAATCTTCTGCGCCGAGTAAAATTGTCTAAGATTAGAAACACTTGAATAAAGAATACGTTACCGGACTCAAGGGGTAAAGGTTTTGACAGAGAGGAATAAGGTCACTATATTGGGCACAAAAACTGCACCATCACAATGAACGGAAAAATCAGAAACTTCTCATGTCTGTTACTGTGTCCGTGAGTGAAAATCTGGTGGAGGTCTTGTTACAGTAAGGCGGAATAGTTCACCTAATATTCCATAACTTCTCACTGCCCTCTGCTGGCTAGTGAACCTAACCTGAGAGAGGCTTTTTATGATTCTCTGCCCATAGATGATCCTTTATGACATGATGCGTCAAGGAGGAAAGTGATGAACATACAGTGCGTGTGAAGAAGAATAGCTGACGCAGAGGAACAGTAGGCAAACTTTTATTCCCGATTGTATTTACGTTGTCGACTGTACGTGTCCTACAAGATAAATACACAAGAACCATCCCAGTGGACGTGTTCATATCCACATGCAGGAATACTAACTGAACCCTGATGAACATATTATCAGCAGTGGTCTCAGGTTCGGCTGTTAAGTTGTCCATTACGTAAGGGACGTGGAAGATAATTTAAACCCTTTTATTCATTTTAGGAGAAAGTTTCAAAATGGAAGGGATGGTTTAACCTTCATTATCTCTTTTACTATTGGGTGGGCTTTTCTTTATTGAATGAAATAGTCTCTGTCCGTCTGCATCTCCTCTCTCTCTCTCTCTCTCTCTCTCTCTCTCTCTCTCAGTCGGAATAAATACCTGACATAAGTCTCTGCTTGTCTTCATTCCTTCCTCAAACAATCCGTTTCTTTTACTTGCTTGCCACTTCTTCGACTCTTTTCACTGTCCTTATTTCTGCCTGTCTATCTTTCCCTCTCTTCTTGTCAGCCTCTTGCACCCTCTATACGCCTCTGTGTTTTATCCTTCAATCATTCCCATCCTCCATACATTCTGTCCTTCCCTCCCTCTCTCCATTATTCTCCTTCATTTACTATCTTCTTGTCTCACCCTACCTCTACCTTTCTTGCGTCCCAGCCTATCTCTTATTCGTTCCTTTCCTCCCTTATTCTCCCTTCCTTTTCCACTGTCTCTCCTTTGCCTCCTATTTCATATTTTCTCTCCCACCAAATATAAATAAATAAATAAATAAATAAGCCATACATCACAGTTCCGTATCAAATCTTAGCCTGCTGAAGTTTGTGAGTCATGATTTGGATGTATACATTGGATTTACATATACTTCCACTTTAAGATCAATGTTAGTAAAGAATTAACGCGTTAGTAACGAAACTGCAAGGGTATACAAAATTTCATGTAGAGACTGTGATTTGGTTTATATTGGTGAAACTGGAAGGGATTTGGACACTCGCATTAAGGAACACAATTATGCTTGTAAGATAGGCAACATGAATTACGCAGTGTACGTTCACTCTTCAGAAAACGACCATGAGATCGACTGGATTTCTAGCAAAATATTGTACAAAAGTAGTAATTATGAGAAACGTAGGATAGTAGAAGCTGTATGTATAGAGACATATAATAATTTTAACCATAGTGAAGGAATGTAGATCCAGCGATGAGAGGATTAGTGGCCAGGTCCTTGCCGTCCCTTGTAATCCCTCACTCAGGTCGGGGACAGAGTAGAGGGAGAGTCAGGTGAGGTCACATCAGGTGTGGTTGAAAAAAAAAAAAAAAGTGTGGTTACCTTGCATATAAGCAGCTTCTCAGTACTTGTATGTATGTACCACTCTTGGTCTGTAGATCCACTGAAGAGGGCGACAGCTGTCGCCGAAACTGCTTGGATATACATCTTTTCGTCGTCTGCCAGTGTGTATGTGTGTGTGTGTGTGTGTGTTTTGTATCCTATTTCATGGTCACGATAGTGTGAATCTTCATCCGGCAATACACACGTTGTCGCGGGCGCTCTGGCGTGTTTTTTTACTATCGTTAAGTAGGTGGCTGTATTTTGTTTGCCCTCTCCGAATTGTTACTCGAATATAAAATGCCAATTACATGTGATCTATCTAGTACTAAAATTATTACCACTAAGATTGTGGGTTTTGGGTTAATACGAAAATAACTTGAATCACTACGTACCTTTTTTTTTTTTTTTTTTTTACGTCTCCGACTCTGGGCAAAGGCTTCAGGGCCTATTTCTCGGGGGCAGTGAGCTATCCCAAGGCCCAGTAGTCCTCCTACGCCTCCACATGTCACCACTTTGGCGCTAACACTCACCATCCAAATTGAAGACATGCTAGGGCTGTCTCATACGGGACTGGTGTATTGGTATTAGCGAGGGTATTTTTATGACATGTCGGCGGGTCATCTGGTAGATCAGGAATGTTTGCTTTTAGGAAATTCAAATCCTTAAACTGTTCCCTGCCCCAGCCGGGATTCGATCCTAGGTCCATTAGGACTGCAGGCCGCCTCTCTACCGATTCAGCCACCGTCTTCATAATTTACTAGAAAGGAATGTGGAGAATCAAAATTAGCGGAGAACTGTTTAAATTATTTCGCCAACGTGACTCTTCTGATTTATCATGAGACCCGGGGACATATCATAAAAACACCCCCACTAATACAGATACACCAGTCCTGTATGGGGCAGCCCTAACATGTGCAGGCAATCTACTGTTCTCGTATATGTACGGTAGATGCTAGCATCTTTGCTACCCTTGTCTTATTCTAATAGTTTAGTCACCCTTGTACAGTATGGATCAATTGGCTTATTATAGTTATCCTCTCTTCTTATGTTGTTGTGTGAAAATGTAGAGTTTATAGTAGACTGGGAACCTTAAAGGAACTTGTTGTTAAAGCCTAAGTATTTACCTTTTAGGGCTTTTATAGCTCAGTGGCCAAGGCATTAAAGTGGTTCTATATCCTTTCCACAGTACCTCTTCGTGACTAGCATCATACTCACAGCGTTCATCTAATGTTACAGCTTAACAGGTCAAGACAGAGATGACAACTTCAGGACAGGTTAGAGTAAAAGGAGTATAGTCACACATTCATCATGCTAACGAAGGAAATATTCAGTCACCAACACAGTCTCTTGATGGTCTTTCTTCTGAGCGACTGGAGACAAAGTTTAAGGTGAGACATTTGTTACCGGTCTTATTGTACATCTCAAAGTTTTGTTCTTTTCTCCCCAAGAGTTTTCAGCAACTGTTGTGAAGTATTTAGCTCGTTTTGGCACTTGGTTTAGTTTCCAGTCCTTAGAAAACATCAGCCGTACCTCAGGAAGCCTGGAGTACTTTTTTGTTGTTTTGGTGAGTGTGTGTGTGTGTGTGTGTGTGTGTGTGCACTTTTACTAATTTACCACGAGAACCGCAGACATGACGAAACAACCCGTTAAAACGGATAAACCAATCCTGTAACAGAAGGTTCAAGTGGTGGCATGTGAGGATGTAAGGTATGAAGCAGGACTGGGGACCCCCTGAGGTGGACGCTTGAAAAAGTTCTGGCAGTTCACCAGGTAGACGGACATCCACAAACCTCACACAGCTGGATGTGCTGTGTGAGGCGGCATGTAGGGGGACCACACTTGAGCCTCAGAACCAGCGGCAGAAGAGGCAGTAAAGCGAGTGATCGAGAAAACAGCACCAAAGAGAGGCGCAGAGGCAACATCCGGCCACCATGCCCCGCCAGACGCGGTCACTTGCCGCATAACGGCGGGGCAACGGAGGTGTGGATGCCAGTGAATATTCAGGTGAGGGGGTAGGAGAGGGCTGGGGTGAGGCAGGAGAGGGCTGGTATGTGGGCGTGGGTGGGGACAGGGGTGGGGTTCGCTTCCCCTTCTCTCCACGCCTCCGACCCTTTCGGCGTTTTTCACGCTTTCTGCTCTCTTCACCACCGCCACCCTGTTCCTCCTGCCCCCACCCTTCTTGCTGGTCCCAGCCATCTTGCTGGGACCAGCCCTCCTGCTGGTCCCAACCCTCCTGCTGGGATCGGCCTTCTTGCTGGGACCGGCCTTCTCGCTGGGACCAGCCCTCCTGCTGGGACCAGCCTTCTTCCTGGGACCAGCTTACTTCCTGGGACCAACCTTCTTGCTGGGACCAGCCCTCCTCGTGGGACCAATCTTCTTGCTGGGACCAGCCCTCCTGCTGGGACCAGTCTTCTTGCTGGTTCAAGCCTGTCAGAGTTTGAAAGCGGGGCATTATTCTTTGTCTTCTCACTGTCATTTTTTCTGAAGCTCTAATTATGCTGGAGCAAAAGGTACTGAGCATAGATTAGTCTACAGCTACTGGGGTTGAAGGGGATGGGGAGCACACACACACACACACACACACACACACACACACACACACACACACACACACACACACACACACACACTCTCACACACACACACACACACACACCGCTCGCTGGTGCAGTGGTAACGCTCTCGCTTGCCAACTGGTGGACAGGAGTTCGCGCCTCGCTCAGGTTGCGAAAAGTTTCACTGACGATGTGGGTGGTTACTGTCCCCCTTGAGCAAGGGGACGGGTGTGTGCGTGTGTGAAGGTCACAGCCTTGCCCTTAGATCGGACTATATGAGATCTCAGCTCCCTTCCGGGAGGGTAAAAGTTGACG
>NW_027644923.1:0-28971 GCF_032717465.1 Coenobita brevimanus | reverse complement strand
TACACCTGACATTGGGAGTGTCTCAACCAACCCAACCATAACGGAACCATTAACAAAACCAGACTCTAAATTCACTCTGCACAGAGGGACAGAGAAGTAATTATTCCCTACACCTTGTAAGATTACAGTTTCATCAGAGGAATTAACATTAGAGCCTAGAACACTGGTCAGCATAAGGGATTGGCAAGCACCTGTATCACGATATATTTTAACTGATTTCCTGTCATTACTGTCCAGAGGACTGACAAAACCATCAGACAGGAAATTAGCACATGAACTCTTGAGAGTGTCACCCACGTTACTGCTCAAAAGAGGAGCTTCATCATGAGGATTTAATTTACCCCTCAAAGCAGGTTCAGTTAACTCAGTTAAGGAATTCTGGGAACTCTCAAGGGTGGACACTAGACCAATTGACTGAATATTTAAAGACTCCTTTTTGTTCACATCACGCTGTCTCCTGAAACATTTCTCCGTAGTATGACCAAGCTTACTACAATAAGTACATTTATTTTTCTGAAATCTAGAGGTGACGCTGGTATTTACTTCCTGAGAAACATCAACTTTATTCTCTTTCCTGTTACCTGTACTCTGAGTAGAGGCAACGTACTTACTCTCAGCTTTCCTTTTTTCTTTAGAATATCTCTTGTGAGTGAGAACATATTCATCAGCTAAAACTGCAGCATCAGACAAATTATCTATTCTTCTCTCATCAAGATATAGGCTTACATCTTTACTAATACACCTTTTGAAGTCTTCCAGCAAAATCATCTGCTTAAATTTACCAAAATCAGAATCCACATTCTTAGAATTTAACCACTGCTCTAACAGATCTTCTTTGATTCTTGCATACTCAACATGGGATTGCTTATCTTGCTTGTAAGTTGTCCAAAATTTTACTCTATAGGCTTCAGGGACAAGCTCATAGGCCTTAAGAATCAAGCTCTTAACTACATCATAATTATCAGATTGATCCTGAGGCAAAGATGCATAAGTTACTTGAGCTTTACCGGTGAGAACAGTTTGAAGGAGTACTGGCCAATACTTTTTGGGCCAATTAAAACCTGTAGCTACCCTCTCAAACAACTGAAAATACTTCGTTAAATCAGATTCATTAAAAGGAGGGACAAGTTTAACATTTTTAGCCACATCAAAATCATCAGAGCTAGATGATCCAGTTCCACCTTGTTTCATGCGATACTCATGGTCTGCCTGAATCCTAGCAAGTTCAACTTGTGCGTGAAATTCAGCCTCCTTAACACGAGCCTCCTGCAGGGCTAGCTGTAACTTAGCTAATTCAATCTGCGTTTGCTCATTTGGAGGAGTTACATTAAACAAGCTTTCATTAATCATGTCAACAATTTGATCTTTAGAATGATGAGAGCGAACAGCAATTCCCAATTGTTGACCAACAAGCTTAAGTTCATTCTTTGTTCTGTTTTCTACATCACACACTGTTTGCACATTTGACAAAAAATCTTTGGCTTCATCAAGTGTAGTAATAGTAGACATCATGAATAAATCACAGTCAAAAAATATCAAGCAATATCCTTATGATAATATCCTGAATATCCTGATAAGAGGTCGCCAAATTTATGTTACGGAACAGAGAAAGATAATGTACACTTTAAGTGAGAATACTAAAAATCACTACTGTCCCGTAAAGTTCCAGGTTCAAAACAAAGAGTTAGGTAAAATTACAAGTTAAAGTTTAATGCTCAAACTAACAACAAAACATTCAGGACTCATAAGGATAATGTAATGGCAAAAAACAGGTTAAATATATGGTTAACTGCAATAGCCTCTATTAACACGAAATTAGCATGAGTAAATTTATCTAAGTCAGCCCTGATAAAATGAAATACCAGATAATACTCAGTGAATGCAAGATATATTATTACAGATACAAAATATTATTAATAATGGCTGACAGCAAAACTTTACATCAAGCACAAAAACCTCACTAGGCCTACGAATTAACGCCTTATGCTATACAGTACAAGAACAAAATGCAATAACACTTATACTCAAATTACACAGCTGCTAGATGGTTGGAGACTTCCTGAGCACTCACAATAATAACTGTACAGGGGAGAACAGAGATGTGAACAAAATGAGGAGTAGATCTAAGTGGCAATTAATGTAGAGACTGAGCTCATTATATAGGGGCCGGCAGAGCTTGATACAACTTGTAAGAAGGACGCGCAAATGAAGCCAGAGGGGACAAAGAGTTGACACTCCTGCTCTGAACAACAGAAAGGACGATTTACTCTACTATAACGGTAGAATGGGGGACGGAGGTAGAACACGCTCGTGATCAAACATGCAGCATACTGTACGTTAGAATTACACAAAGGATGATGAAATCATAGGCTATGTAACACCTCCCCACAAAGAAAAAGAAATTTACAAAGGAAATTTCTTATTACTCTAAAACAATCTGTCTAAAGTCTAGATAAGCAATCTGCAATAACATTTTCTTTCCCCTTGTCATGTTGTATGTCTAATGAACACTCCTGAAGAAGTAGACTCCATCTTGTCAATCTCTGATTTTTATCTTTAAACTTACTAAGGAATTTCAGTGGGTTATGATCGGTATAAATGACTATGGGGTCAAAACCAGAACACAAATAAAATGAAAAATGCTGTAAACCCAAAATCAAGGCCAAGAGCTCTTTCTCAATAGTTGAGTAGTTCTTTTGAGGTGGAGTGAACTTCTTACTGTAATAAGATACAGGGTGTTCAATACCCTGATCATCCTCTTGCAGCAAAACAGCCCCAGCTCCTGTATCACTTGCATCAACAGCCATCTTAAAAGGCTTAGCAAAATTTGGAGTAGCGAGCACTGGCTGACTTAATAGGATAGCTTTAAGTTTGTTGAAAGAGGATTCACAGTTATCGGTCCATACAAATTCAACTCCCTTTTTCAGTAGGTCTGTAAGTGGTGATACAAGAATTGAAAAGTTAAGAACAAATCTCCGGTAATAACCTACCATTCCCAAAAATCTTTGTAGCTCTTTCTTACTTTTAGGTCTGGGAAGATCACTTATAACCTGAACCTTAGCTCCTGGTGGTGCAACATGTCCATCACCAATTACGTACCCAAGGTACTGAACTTTAGCTTGACCAAACTCACACTTTGATAAATTAGCTACAAGATTAGCCTGAACTAAACGCTCAAGAAATTTAATGACATGGCATAGGTAATCTTTCCAGTTGTCACTGAAGATTAATACATCATCAATATAAACAACACACCCTGCCAAACCCTCTGTTACAACATTCATGAGCTTCTGAAATGTGGCTGGTGCATTCTTCATACCATATGGCATTACAGATCATGCAAAAGTCTTTCCTAGTGTTACAAAACATGAGATCTCCCTAGCACGTTCAGTCATAGGTACTTGCCAGTATCCCTTTAACAAATCAAACTTACTTATGTACCTAGCCTTTCCGATCTTGTCTATGCAATCTTCCATGCGAGGGAGAGGGTGTCTGTTTTGGTTATCTGATTAACACGTCTGTAGTCAATGCAAAGCCGCTGTGACCCACCTGGCTTAGGGACTAGAGTGACAGGAGAACTCCACTCGCTCTGACAGGGCTCAGTCATCTTGTGGTCCAACAGGTAGCCAAGCTCCTTCTGGATCAGAGGAACTTTCACTGCGTTCACACGGTAAGGAGGCAGTTTAATTGGCTTTGCGTCTCCAACATCGACATCATGCATCAACACAGTGGTTCTTCCTGGAATGGCACGGAACACTTGCAGGTACTCCTGCAGTAATGCCGAAAACTCCTGCCTTTCCTCGGGAGGTAGATGAGAAAGCTTAGTCTGGAGATCATTCGTGATATTAGGATTCTTCCCCAAACTATCACTCAGGCTCATGCTGCATGGGAGAGCTTCACTTGCAGACTTGGGTGGAACAGCTACAGTGCAGACTGGGTTATTTTCGTCCTGCCTGTGATATAACTTTAGCATGTTGATGTGACATAGTTGCTTGTTCTTTCTACGATCTGGTGTGGCGATGACATAGTTGACATCACTGAGTTTCTTCTCCACGAAATAAGGACCACAAACTTGGCTTGAAGAGGTTGCCCATGCACTGGTAGCAGAATCAAAACTTGATCTCCTGGCTGAAAGTGGCGTAACCTGGACTTCTTATCATACCAAGTCTTCATCTTCTCCTAAGCAGCTCCTAAATTCTCCCTCGCCAGCTGTAAAGCAGTGGACAGCCGTTCTTTGAACTTCATCACATACTCCAGCAGGTTGACGTCATCTCCCTCCGACAGCCAGCATTCCTTGAGTAGCTTAAGGGGTCCTCTTACTTCATGGCCAAACAGTAGTTCAAAAGGTGAGAAGCCCAGTGATTCATTTGGAGATTCTCTTGCAGCAAATACAACAAATGGAAGACCTTTATCCCAGTCTTTCTGATGTTCCAAACAGTATTTCTTGAGCATCGATTTGAGTGTTTGATGATATCTCTCCAACGCTCCTTGGGTCTGGGGATGGTAAGCTGAAGACGTGATCTGGGTGATGCCCAACTCTTTCAGAGACTGCTTGAAAACATTTGACATGAAATTACTTCCCCGGTCTGACTGTACCTCCTTAGGCAGACCAAACTTTGTGAAGAACCCTAGCATTTCCTTAACCACGTTCTTTGCTGAGATATTTCTAAGTGGAATGGCTTCAGGATAACGAGCAGCCGTATCAATCAGGGTCAACACATAAGAAAATCCTGAAGAAGTCTTAGGAAGAGGGCCCACAATATCCACCAACACACGGGTGAAAGGCGCCTCAAAAGGAGGAATGGGAACTAGAGGTGCAACCTTTTCGGTCTGATTACACTTCCCCACAACTTGACAGGTGTGACAAGACTTACAATACCAGGAAACATCCCTGAAGATACCTGGCCAGTAGAAGTGTTTCAAAATGCGTGCCACAGTCTTCCTCACTCCAAGGTGTCCTGCCAAACTGGAATCATGAGCCACTCTAATGATATCCTGCCTACAAACGCGAGGGATGACAACTTGATGTACAACCTCCCATTCACAGTCGGTTGATGCTGCTGGGGGTCTCCACTTCCTCATAAGTACTCCTGACTCTATATAATAACAAGTAGAAGCACCAGCTGACTCTTCCTCACTGCAAGCAGAGTTAGCTAGACCTTTCAACTCAGGGTCAGCAACCTGGAACTCAACCAACTCTTGACGAGACAAATTATCAACACTACGGGGTACTGCCTCATCTGGTGAGCGGTCCAAATTAGCAAGAAAAGTGTCAGCTAGGATAACATAATCATCATCATTATCCTCTAAGTCACCAGTAACTTTAGACTTAGCCCTAGTGACAGCACATGCAGGGAACACATCAGGGACATCACAATCCTGGGCCGCAGCCACTGGCTCACTAGACAACTGAGGAGCTGGACACACTTGACTTCCACCAATATCATTTCCAAGTAAGAAAGTTACACCTGACATTGGGAGTGTCTCAACCAACCCAACCATAACGGAACCATTAACAAAACCAGACTCTAAATTCACTCTGCACAGAGGGACAGAGAAGTAATTATTCCCTACACCTTGTAAGATTACAGTTTCATCAGAGGAATTAACATTAGAGCCTAGAACACTGGTCAGCATAAGGGATTGGCAAGCACCTGTATCACGATATATTTTAACTGATTTCCTGTCATTACTGTCCAGAGGACTGACAAAACCATCAGACAGGAAATTAGCACATGAACTCTTGAGAGTGTCACCCACGTTACTGCTCAAAAGAGGAGCTTCATCATGAGGATTTAATTTACCCCTCAAAGCAGGTTCAGTTAACTCAGTTAAGGAATTCTGGGAACTCTCAAGGGTGGACACTAGACCAATTGACTGAATATTTAAAGACTCCTTTTTGTTCACATCACGCTGTCTCCTGAAACATTTCTCCGTAGTATGACCAAGCTTACTACAATAAGTACATTTATTTTTCTGAAATCTAGAGGTGACGCTGGTATTTACTTCCTGAGAAACATCAACTTTATTCTCTTTCCTGTTACCTGTACTCTGAGTAGAGGCAACGTACTTACTCTCAGCTTTCTTTTTTCTTTAGAATATCTCTTGTGAGTGAGAACATATTCATCAGCTAAAACTGCAGCATCAGACAAATTATCTATTCTTCTCTCATCAAGATATAGGCTTACATCTTTACTAATACACCTTTTGAAGTCTTCCAGCAAAATCATCTGCTTAAATTTACCAAAATCAGAATCCACATTCTTAGAATTTAACCACTGCTCTAACAGATCTTCTTTGATTCTTGCATACTCAACATGGGATTGCTTATCTTGCTTGTAAGTTGTCCAAAATTTTACTCTATAGGCTTCAGGGACAAGCTCATAGGCCTTAAGAATCAAGCTCTTAACTACATCATAATTATCAGATTGATCCTGAGGCAAAGATGCATAAGTTACTTGAGCTTTACCGGTGAGAACAGTTTGAAGGAGTACTGGCCAATACTTTTTGGGCCAATTAAAACCTGTAGCTACCCTCTCAAACAACTGAAAATACTTCGTTAAATCAGATTCATTAAAAGGAGGGACAAGTTTAACATTTTTAGCCACATCAAAATCATCAGAGCTAGATGATCCAGTTCCACCTTATTTCATGCGATACTCATGGTCTGCCTGAATCCTAGCAAGTTCAACTTGTGCGTGAAATTCAGCCTCCTTAACACGAGCCTCCTGCAGGGCTAGCTGTAACTTAGCTAATTCAATCTGCGTTTGCTCATTTGGAGGAGTTACATTAAACAAGCTTTCATTAATCATGTCAACAATTTGATCTTTAGAATGATGAGAGCGAACAGCAATTCCCAATTGTTGACCAACAAGCTTAAGTTCATTCTTTGTTCTGTTTTCTACATCACACACTGTTTGCACATTTGACAAAAAAATCTTTGGCTTCATCAAGTGTAGTAATAGTAGACATCATGAATAAATCACAGTCAAAAAATATCAAGCAATATCCTTATGATAATATCCTGAATATCCTGATAAGAGGTCGCCAAATTTATGTTACGGAACAGAGAAAGATAATGTACACTTTAAGTGAGAATACTAAAAATCACTACTGTCCCGTAAAGTTCCAGGTTCAAAACAAAGAGTTAGGTAAAATTACAAGTTAAAGTTTAATGCTCAAACTAACAACAAAACATTCAGGACTCATAAGGATAATGTAATGGCAAAAAACAGGTTAAATATATGGTTAACTGCAATAGCCTCTATTAACACGAAATTAGCATGAGTAAATTTATCTAAGTCAGCCCTGATAAAATGAAATACCAGATAATACTCAGTGAATGCAAGATATATTATTACAGATACAAAATATTATTAATAATGGCTGACAGCAAAACTTTACATCAAGCACAAAAACCTCACTAGGCCTACGAATTAACGCCTTATGCTATACAGTACAAGAACAAAATGCAATAACACTTATACTCAAATTACACAGCTGCTAGATGGTTGGAGACTTCCTGAGCACTCACAATAATAACTGTACAGGGGAGAACAGAGATGTGAACAAAATGAGGAGTAGATCTAAGTGGCAATTAATGTAGAGACTGAGCTCATTATATAGGGGCCGGCAGAGCTTGATACAACTTGTAAGAAGGACGCGCAAATGAAGCCAGAGGGGACAAAGAGTTGACACTCCTGCTCTGAACAACAGAAAGGACGATTTACTCTACTATAACGGTAGAATGGGGGACGGAGGTAGAACACGCTCGTGATCAAACATGCAGCATACTGTACGTTAGAATTACACAAAGGATGATGAAATCATAGGCTATGTAACACCTCCCCACAAAGAAAAAGAAATTTACAAAGGAAATTTCTTATTACTCTAAAACAATCTGTCTAAAGTCTAGATAAGCAATCTGCAATAACATTTTCTTTCCCCTTGTCATGTTGTATGTCTAATGAACACTCCTGAAGAAGTAGACTCCATCTTGTCAATCTCTGATTTTTATCTTTAAACTTACTAAGGAATTTCAGTGGGTTATGATCGGTATAAATGACTATGGGGTCAAAACCAGAACACAAATAAAATGAAAAATGCTGTAAACCCAAAATCAAGGCCAAGAGCTCTTTCTCAATAGTTGAGTAGTTCTTTTGAGGTGGAGTGAACTTCTTACTGTAATAAGATACAGGGTGTTCAATACCCTGATCATCCTCTTGCAGCAAAACAGCCCCAGCTCCTGTATCACTTGCATCAACAGCCATCTTAAAAGGCTTAGCAAAATTTGGAGTAGCGAGCACTGGCTGACTTAATAGGATAGCTTTAAGTTTGTTGAAAGAGGATTCACAGTTATCGGTCCATACAAATTCAACTCCCTTTTTCAGTAGGTCTGTAAGTGGTGATACAAGAATTGAAAAGTTAAGAACAAATCTCCGGTAATAACCTACCATTCCCAAAAATCTTTGTAGCTCTTTCTTACTTTTAGGTCTGGGAAGATCACTTATAACCTGAACCTTAGCTCCTGGTGGTGCAACATGTCCATCACCAATTACGTACCCAAGGTACTGAACTTTAGCTTGACCAAACTCACACTTTGATAAATTAGCTACAAGATTAGCCTGAACTAAACGCTCAAGAAATTTAATGACATGGCATAGGTAATCTTTCCAGTTGTCACTGAAGATTAATACATCATCAATATAAACAACACACCCTGCCAAACCCTCTGTTACAACATTCATGAGCTTCTGAAATGTGGCTGGTGCATTCTTCATACCATATGGCATTACAGATCATGCAAAAGTCTTTCCTAGTGTTACAAAACATGAGATCTCCCTAGCACGTTCAGTCATAGGTACTTGCCAGTATCCCTTTAACAAATCAAACTTACTTATGTACCTAGCCTTTCCGATCTTGTCTATGCAATCTTCCATGCGAGGGAGAGGGTGTCTGTTTTGGTTATCTGATTAACACGTCTGTAGTCAATGCAAAGCCGCTGTGACCCACCTGGCTTAGGGACTAGAGTGACAGGAGAACTCCACTCGCTCTGACAGGGCTCAGTCATCTTGTGGTCCAACAGGTAGCCAAGCTCCTTCTGGATCAGAGGAACTTTCACTGCGTTCACACGGTAAGGAGGCAGTTTAATTGGCTTTGCGTCTCCAACATCGACATCATGCATCAACACAGTGGTTCTTCCTGGAATGGCACGGAACACTTGCAGGTACTCCTGCAGTAATGCCGAAAACTCCTGCCTTTCCTCGGGAGGTAGATGAGAAAGCTTAGTCTGGAGATCATTCGTGATATTAGGATTCTTCCCCAAACTATCACTCAGGCTCATGCTGCATGGGAGAGCTTCACTTGCAGACTTGGGTGGAACAGCTACAGTGCAGACTGGGTTATTTTCGTCCTGCCTGTGATATAACTTTAGCATGTTGATGTGACATAGTTGCTTGTTCTTTCTACGATCTGGTGTGGCGATGACATAGTTGACATCACTGAGTTTCTTCTCCACGAAATAAGGACCACAAACTTGGCTTGAAGAGGTTGCCCATGCACTGGTAGCAGAATCAAAACTTGATCTCCTGGCTGAAAGTGGCGTAACCTGGACTTCTTATCATACCAAGTCTTCATCTTCTCCTAAGCAGCTCCTAAATTCTCCCTCGCCAGCTGTAAAGCAGTGGACAGCCGTTCTTTGAACTTCATCACATACTCCAGCAGGTTGACGTCATCTCCCTCCGACAGCCAGCATTCCTTGAGTAGCTTAAGGGGTCCTCTTACTTCATGGCCAAACAGTAGTTCAAAAGGTGAGAAGCCCAGTGATTCATTTGGAGATTCTCTTGCAGCAAATACAACAAATGGAAGACCTTTATCCCAGTCTTTCTGATGTTCCAAACAGTATTTCTTGAGCATCGATTTGAGTGTTTGATGATATCTCTCCAACGCTCCTTGGGTCTGGGGATGGTAAGCTGAAGACGTGATCTGGGTGATGCCCAACTCTTTCAGAGACTGCTTGAAAACATTTGACATGAAATTACTTCCCCGGTCTGACTGTACCTCCTTAGGCAGACCAAACTTTGTGAAGAACCCTAGCATTTCCTTAACCACGTTCTTTGCTGAGATATTTCTAAGTGGAATGGCTTCAGGATAACGAGCAGCCGTATCAATCAGGGTCAACACATAAGAAAATCCTGAAGAAGTCTTAGGAAGAGGGCCCACAATATCCACCAACACACGGGTGAAAGGCGCCTCAAAAGGAGGAATGGGAACTAGAGGTGCAACCTTTTCGGTCTGATTACACTTCCCCACAACTTGACAGGTGTGACAAGACTTACAATACCAGGAAACATCCCTGAAGATACCTGGCCAGTAGAAGTGTTTCAAAATGCGTGCCACAGTCTTCCTCACTCCAAGGTGTCCTGCCAAACTGGAATCATGAGCCACTCTAATGATATCCTGCCTACAAACGCGAGGGATGACAACTTGATGTACAACCTCCCATTCACAGTCGGTTGATGCTGCTGGGGGTCTCCACTTCCTCATAAGTACTCCTGACTCTATATAATAACAAGTAGAAGCACCAGCTGACTCTTCCTCACTGCAAGCAGAGTTAGCTAGACCTTTCAACTCAGGGTCAGCAACCTGGAACTCAACCAACTCTTGACGAGACAAATTATCAACACTACGGGGTACTGCCTCATCTGGTGAGCGGTCCAAATTAGCAAGAAAAGTGTCAGCTAGGATAACATAATCATCATCATTATCCTCTAAGTCACCAGTAACTTTAGACTTAGCCCTAGTGACAGCACATGCAGGGAACACATCAGGGACATCACAATCCTGGGCCGCAGCCACTGGCTCACTAGACAACTGAGGAGCTGGACACACTTGACTTCCACCAATATCATTTCCAAGTAAGAAAGTTACACCTGACATTGGGAGTGTCTCAACCAACCCAACCATAACGGAACCATTAACAAAACCAGACTCTAAATTCACTCTGCACAGAGGGACAGAGAAGTAATTATTCCCTACACCTTGTAAGATTACAGTTTCATCAGAGGAATTAACATTAGAGCCTAGAACACTGGTCAGCATAAGGGATTGGCAAGCACCTGTATCACGATATATTTTAACTGATTTCCTGTCATTACTGTCCAGAGGACTGACAAAACCATCAGACAGGAAATTAGCACATGAACTCTTGAGAGTGTCACCCACGTTACTGCTCAAAAGAGGAGCTTCATCATGAGGATTTAATTTACCCTCAAAGCAGGTTCAGTTAACTCAGTTAAGGAATTCTGGGAACTCTCAAGGGTGGACACTAGACCAATTGACTGAATATTTAAAGACTCCTTTTTGTTCACATCACGCTGTCTCCTGAAACATTTCTCCGTAGTATGACCAAGCTTACTACAATAAGTACATTTATTTTTCTGAAATCTAGAGGTGACGCTGGTATTTACTTCCTGAGAAACATCAACTTTATTCTCTTTCCTGTTACCTGTACTCTGAGTAGAGGCAACGTACTTACTCTCAGCTTTCCTTTTTTCTTTAGAATATCTCTTGTGAGTGAGAACATATTCATCAGCTAAAACTGCAGCATCAGACAAATTATCTATTCTTCTCTCATCAAGATATAGGCTTACATCTTTACTAATACACCTTTTGAAGTCTTCCAGCAAAATCATCTGCTTAAATTTACCAAAATCAGAATCCACATTCTTAGAATTTAACCACTGCTCTAACAGATCTTCTTTGATTCTTGCATACTCAACATGGGATTGCTTATCTTGCTTGTAAGTTGTCCAAAATTTTACTCTATAGGCTTCAGGGACAAGCTCATAGGCCTTAAGAATCAAGCTCTTAACTACATCATAATTATCAGATTGATCCTGAGGCAAAGATGCATAAGTTACTTGAGCTTTACCGGTGAGAACAGTTTGAAGGAGTACTGGCCAATACTTTTTGGGCCAATTAAAACCTGTAGCTACCCTCTCAAACAACTGAAAATACTTCGTTAAATCAGATTCATTAAAAGGAGGGACAAGTTTAACATTTTTAGCCACATCAAAATCATCAGAGCTAGATGATCCAGTTCCACCTTGTTTCATGCGATACTCATGGTCTGCCTGAATCCTAGCAAGTTCAACTTGTGCGTGAAATTCAGCCTCCTTAACACGAGCCTCCTGCAGGGCTAGCTGTAACTTAGCTAATTCAATCTGCGTTTGCTCATTTGGAGGAGTTACATTAAACAAGCTTTCATTAATCATGTCAACAATTTGATCTTTAGAATGATGAGAGCGAACAGCAATTCCCAATTGTTGACCAACAAGCTTAAGTTCATTCTTTGTTCTGTTTTCTACATCACACACTGTTTGCACATTTGACAAAAAATCTTTGGCTTCATCAAGTGTAGTAATAGTAGACATCATGAATAAATCACAGTCAAAAAATATCAAGCAATATCCTTATGATAATATCCTGAATATCCTGATAAGAGGTCGCCAAATTTATGTTACGGAACAGAGAAAGATAATGTACACTTTAAGTGAGAATACTAAAAATCACTACTGTCCCGTAAAGTTCCAGGTTCAAAACAAAGAGTTAGGTAAAATTACAAGTTAAAGTTTAATGCTCAAACTAACAACAAAACATTCAGGACTCATAAGGATAATGTAATGGCAAAAAACAGGTTAAATATATGGTTAACTGCAATAGCCTCTATTAACACGAAATTAGCATGAGTAAATTTATCTAAGTCAGCCCTGATAAAATGAAATACCAGATAATACTCAGTGAATGCAAGATATATTATTACAGATACAAAATATTATTAATAATGGCTGACAGCAAAACTTTACATCAAGCACAAAAACCTCACTAGGCCTACGAATTAACGCCTTATGCTATACAGTACAAGAACAAAATGCAATAACACTTATACTCAAATTACACAGCTGCTAGATGGTTGGAGACTTCCTGAGCACTCACAATAATAACTGTACAGGGGAGAACAGAGATGTGAACAAAATGAGGAGTAGATCTAAGTGGCAATTAATGTAGAGACTGAGCTCATTATATAGGGGCCGGCAGAGCTTGATACAACTTGTAAGAAGGACGCGCAAATGAAGCCAGAGGGGACAAAGAGTTGACACTCCTGCTCTGAACAACAGAAAGGACGATTTACTCTACTATAACGGTAGAATGGGGGACGGAGGTAGAACACGCTCGTGATCAAACATGCAGCATACTGTACGTTAGAATTACACAAAGGATGATGAAATCATAGGCTATGTAACACCTCCCCACAAAGAAAAAGAAATTTACAAAGAAAATTTCTTATTACTCTAAAACAATCTGTCTAAAGTCTAGATAAGCAATCTGCAATAACATTTTCTTTCCCCTTGTCATGTTGTATGTCTAATGAACACTCCTGAAGAAGTAGACTCCATCTTGTCAATCTCTGATTTTTATCTTTAAACTTACTAAGGAATTTCAGTGGGTTATGATCGGTATAAATGACTATGGGGTCAAAACCAGAACACAAATAAAATGAAAAATGCTGTAAACCCAAAATCAAGGCCAAGAGCTCTTTCTCAATAGTTGAGTAGTTCTTTTGAGGTGGAGTGAACTTCTTACTGTAATAAGATACAGGGTGTTCAATACCCTGATCATCCTCTTGCAGCAAAACAGCCCCAGCTCCTGTATCACTTGCATCAACAGCCATCTTAAAAGGCTTAGCAAAATTTGGAGTAGCGAGCACTGGCTGACTTAATAGGATAGCTTTAAGTTTGTTGAAAGAGGATTCACAGTTATCGGTCCATACAAATTCAACTCCCTTTTTCAGTAGGTCTGTAAGTGGTGATACAAGAATTGAAAAGTTAAGAACAAATCTCCGGTAATAACCTACCATTCCCAAAAATCTTTGTAGCTCTTTCTTACTTTTAGGTCTGGGAAGATCACTTATAACCTGAACCTTAGCTCCTGGTGGTGCAACATGTCCATCACCAATTACGTACCCAAGGTACTGAACTTTAGCTTGACCAAACTCACACTTTGATAAATTAGCTACAAGATTAGCCTGAACTAAACGCTCAAGAAATTTAATGACATGGCATAGGTAATCTTTCCAGTTGTCACTGAAGATTAATACATCATCAATATAAACAACACACCCTGCCAAACCCTCTGTTACAACATTCATGAGCTTCTGAAATGTGGCTGGTGCATTCTTCATACCATATGGCATTACAGATCATGCAAAAGTCTTTCCTAGTGTTACAAAACATGAGATCTCCCTAGCACGTTCAGTCATAGGTACTTGCCAGTATCCCTTTAACAAATCAAACTTACTTATGTACCTAGCCTTTCCGATCTTGTCTATGCAATCTTCCATGCAAGGGAGAGGGTGTCTGTTTTGGTTATCTGATTAACACGTCTGTAGTCAATGCAAAGCCGCTGTGACCCACCTGGCTTAGGGACTAGAGTGACAGGAGAACTCCACTCGTTCTGACAGGGCTCAGTCATCTTGTGGTCCAACAGGTAGCCAAGCTCCTTCTGGATCAGAGGAACTTTCACTGCGTTCACACGGTAAGGAGGCAGTTTAATTGGCTTTGCGTCTCCAACATCGACATCATGCATCAACACAGTGGTTCTTCCTGGAATGGCACGGAACACTTGCAGGTACTCCTGCAGTAATGCCGAAAACTCCTGCCTTTCCTCGGGAGGTAGATGAGAAAGCTTAGTCTGGAGATCATTCGTGATATTAGGATTCTTCCCCAAACTATCACTCAGGCTCATGCTGCATGGGAGAGCTTCACTTGCAGACTTGGGTGGAACAGCTACAGTGCAGACTGGGTTATTTTCGTCCTGCCTGTGATATAACTTTAGCATGTTGATGTGACATAGTTGCTTGTTCTTTCTACGATCTGGTGTGGCGATGACATAGTTGACATCACTGAGTTTCTTCTCCACGAAATAAGGACCACAAACTTGGCTTGAAGAGGTTGCCCATGCACTGGTAGCAGAATCAAAACTTGATCTCCTGGCTGAAAGTGGCGTAACCTGGACTTCTTATCATACCAAGTCTTCATCTTCTCCTAAGCAGCTCCTAAATTCTCCCTCGCCAGCTGTAAAGCAGTGGACAGCCGTTCTTTGAACTTCATCACATACTCCAGCAGGTTGACGTCATCTCCTCCGACAGCCAGCATTCCTTGAGTAGCTTAAGGGGTCCTCTTACTTCATGGCCAAACAGTAGTTCAAAAGGTGAGAAGCCCAGTGATTCATTTGGAGATTCTCTTGCAGCAAATACAACAAATGGAAGACCTTTATCCCAGTCTTTCTGATGTTCCAAACAGTATTTCTTGAGCATCGATTTGAGTGTTTGATGATATCTCTCCAACGCTCCTTGGGTCTGGGGATGGTAAGCTGAAGACGTGATCTGGGTGATGCCCAACTCTTTCAGAGACTGCTTGAAAACATTTGACATGAAATTACTTCCCGGTCTGACTGTACCTCCTTAGGCAGACCAAACTTTGTGAAGAACCCTAGCATTTCCTTAACCACGTTCTTTGCTGAGATATTTCTAAGTGGAATGGCTTCAGGATAACGAGCAGCCGTATCAATCAGGGTCAACACATAAGAAAATCCTGAAGAAGTCTTAGGAAGAGGGCCCACAATATCCACCAACACACGGGTGAAAGGCGCCTCAAAAGGAGGAATGGGAACTAGAGGTGCAACCTTTTCGGTCTGATTACACTTCCCCACAACTTGACAGGTGTGACAAGACTTACAATACCAGGAAACATCCCTGAAGATACCTGGCCAGTAGAAGTGTTTCAAAATGCGTGCCACAGTCTTCCTCACTCCAAGGTGTCCTGCCAAACTGGAATCATGAGCCACTCTAATGATATCCTGCCTACAAACGCGAGGGATGACAACTTGATGTACAACCTCCCATTCACAGTCGGTTGATGCTGCTGGGGGTCTCCGCTTCCTCATAAGTACTCCTGACTCTATATAATAACAAGTAGAAGCACCAGCTGACTCTTCCTCACTGCAAGCAGAGTTAGCTAGACCTTTCAACTCAGGGTCAGCAACCTGGAACTCAACCAACTCTTGACGAGACAAATTATCAACACTATGGGGTACTGCCTCATCTGGTGAGCGGTCCAAATTAGCAAGAAAAGTGTCAGCTAGGATAACATAATCATCATCATTATCCTCTAAGTCACCAGTAACTTTAGACTTAGCCCTAGTGACAGCACATGCAGGGAACACATCAGGGACATCACAATCCTGGGCCGCAGCCACTGGCTCACTAGACAACTGAGGAGCTGGACACACTTGACTTCCACCAATATCATTTCCAAGTAAGAAAGTTACACCTGACATTGGGAGTGTCTCAACCAACCCAACCATAACGGAACCATTAACAAAACCAGACTCTAAATTCACTCTGCACAGAGGGACAGAGAAGTAATTATTCCCTACACCTTGTAAGATTACAGTTTCATCAGAGGAATTAACATTAGAGCCTAGAACACTGGTCAGCATAAGGGATTGGCAAGCACCTGTATCACGATATATTTTAACTGATTTCCTGTCATTACTGTCCAGAGGACTGACAAAACCATCAGACAGGAAATTAGCACATGAACTCTTGAGAGTGTCACCCACGTTACTGCTCAAAAGAGGAGCTTCATCATGAGGATTTAATTTACCCCTCAAAGCAGGTTCAGTTAACTCAGTTAAGGAATTCTGGGAACTCTCAAGGGTGGACACTAGACCAATTGACTGAATATTTAAAGACTCCTTTTTGTTCACATCACGCTGTCTCCTGAAACATTTCTCCGTAGTATGACCAAGCTTACTACAATAAGTACATTTATTTTTCTGAAATCTAGAGGTGACGCTGGTATTTACTTCCTGAGAAACATCAACTTTATTCTCTTTCCTGTTACCTGTACTCTGAGTAGAGGCAACGTACTTACTCTCAGCTTTCCTTTTTTCTTTAGAATATCTCTTGTGAGTGAGAACATATTCATCAGCTAAAACTGCAGCATCAGACAAATTATCTATTCTTCTCTCATCAAGATATAGGCTTACATCTTTACTAATACACCTTTTGAAGTCTTCCAGCAAAATCATCTGCTTAAATTTACCAAAATCAGAATCCACATTCTTAGAATTTAACCACTGCTCTAACAGATCTTCTTTGATTCTTGCATACTCAACATGGGATTGCTTATCTTGCTTGTAAGTTGTCCAAAATTTTACTCTATAGGCTTCAGGGACAAGCTCATAGGCCTTAAGAATCAAGCTCTTAACTACATCATAATTATCAGATTGATCCTGAGGCAAAGATGCATAAGTTACTTGAGCTTTACCGGTGAGAACAGTTTGAAGGAGTACTGGCCAATACTTTTTGGGCCAATTAAAACCTGTAGCTACCCTCTCAAACAACTGAAAATACTTCGTTAAATCAGATTCATTAAAAGGAGGGACAAGTTTAACATTTTTAGCCACATCAAAATCATCAGAGCTAGATGATCCAGTTCCACCTTGTTTCATGCGATACTCATGGTCTGCCTGAATCCTAGCAAGTTCAACTTGTGCGTGAAATTCAGCCTCCTTAACACGAGCCTCCTGCAGGGCTAGCTGTAACTTAGCTAATTCAATCTGCGTTTGCTCATTTGGAGGAGTTACATTAAACAAGCTTTCATTAATCATGTCAACAATTTGATCTTTAGAATGATGAGAGCGAACAGCAATTCCCAATTGTTGACCAACAAGCTTAAGTTCATTCTTTGTTCTGTTTTCTACATCACACACTGTTTGCACATTTGACAAAAAATCTTTGGCTTCATCAAGTGTAGTAATAGTAGACATCATGAATAAATCACAGTCAAAAAATATCAAGCAATATCCTTATGATAATATCCTGAATATCCTGATAAGAGGTCGCCAAATTTATGTTACGGAACAGAGAAAGATAATGTACACTTTAAGTGAGAATACTAAAAATCACTACTGTCCCGTAAAGTTCCAGGTTCAAAACAAAGAGTTAGGTAAAATTACAAGTTAAAGTTTAATGCTCAAACTAACAACAAAACATTCAGGACTCATAAGGATAATGTAATGGCAAAAAACAGGTTAAATATATGGTTAACTGCAATAGCCTCTATTAACACGAAATTAGCATGAGTAAATTTATCTAAGTCAGCCCTGATAAAATGAAATACCAGATAATACTCAGTGAATGCAAGATATATTATTACAGATACAAAATATTATTAATAATGGCTGACAGCAAAACTTTACATCAAGCACAAAAACCTCACTAGGCCTACGAATTAACGCCTTATGCTATACAGTACAAGAACAAAATGCAATAACACTTATACTCAAATTACACAGCTGCTAGATGGTTGGAGACTTCCTGAGCACTCACAATAATAACTGTACAGGGGAGAACAGAGATGTGAACAAAATGAGGAGTAGATCTAAGTGGCAATTAATGTAGAGACTGAGCTCATTATATAGGGGCCGGCAGAGCTTGATACAACTTGTAAGAAGGACGCGCAAATGAAGCCAGAGGGGACAAAGAGTTGACACTCCTGCTCTGAACAACAGAAAGGACGATTTACTCTACTATAACGGTAGAATGGGGGACGGAGGTAGAACACGCTCGTGATCAAACATGCAGCATACTGTACGTTAGAATTACACAAAGGATGATGAAATCATAGGCTATGTAACACCTCCCCACAAAGAAAAAGAAATTTACAAAGGAAATTTCTTATTACTCTAAAACAATCTGTCTAAAGTCTAGATAAGCAATCTGCAATAACATTTTCTTTCCCCTTGTCATGTTGTATGTCTAATGAACACTCCTGAAGAAGTAGACTCCATCTTGTCAATCTCTGATTTTTATCTTTAAACTTACTAAGGAATTTCAGTGGGTTATGATCGGTATAAATGACTATGGGGTCAAAACCAGAACACAAATAAAATGAAAAATGCTGTAAACCCAAAATCAAGGCCAAGAGCTCTTTCTCAATAGTTGAGTAGTTCTTTTGAGGTGGAGTGAACTTCTTACTGTAATAAGATACAGGGTGTTCAATACCCTGATCATCCTCTTGCAGCAAAACAGCCCCAGCTCCTGTATCACTTGCATCAACAGCCATCTTAAAAGGCTTAGCAAAATTTGGAGTAGCGAGCACTGGCTGACTTAATAGGATAGCTTTAAGTTTGTTGAAAGAGGATTCACAGTTATCGGTCCATACAAATTCAACTCCCTTTTTCAGTAGGTCTGTAAGTGGTGATACAAGAATTGAAAAGTTAAGAACAAATCTCCGGTAATAACCTACCATTCCCAAAAATCTTTGTAGCTCTTTCTTACTTTTAGGTCTGGGAAGATCACTTATAACCTGAACCTTAGCTCCTGGTGGTGCAACATGTCCATCACCAATTACGTACCCAAGGTACTGAACTTTAGCTTGACCAAACTCACACTTTGATAAATTAGCTACAAGATTAGCCTGAACTAAACGCTCAAGAAATTTAATGACATGGCATAGGTAATCTTTCCAGTTGTCACTGAAGATTAATACATCATCAATATAAACAACACACCCTGCCAAACCCTCTGTTACAACATTCATGAGCTTCTGAAATGTGGCTGGTGCATTCTTCATACCATATGGCATTACAGATCATGCAAAAGTCTTTCCTAGTGTTACAAAACATGAGATCTCCCTAGCACGTTCAGTCATAGGTACTTGCCAGTATCCCTTTAACAAATCAAACTTACTTATGTACCTAGCCTTTCCGATCTTGTCTATGCAATCTTCCATGCGAGGGAGAGGGTGTCTGTTTTGGTTATCTGATTAACACGTCTGTAGTCAATGCAAAGCCGCTGTGACCCACCTGGCTTAGGGACTAGAGTGACAGGAGAACTCCACTCGCTCTGACAGGGCTCAGTCATCTTGTGGTCCAACAGGTAGCCAAGCTCCTTCTGGATCAGAGGAACTTTCACTGCGTTCACACGGTAAGGAGGCAGTTTAATTGGCTTTGCGTCTCCAACATCGACATCATGCATCAACACAGTGGTTCTTCCTGGAATGGCACGGAACACTTGCAGGTACTCCTGCAGTAATGCCGAAAACTCCTGCCTTTCCTCGGGAGGTAGATGAGAAAGCTTAGTCTGGAGATCATTCGTGATATTAGGATTCTTCCCCAAACTATCACTCAGGCTCATGCTGCATGGGAGAGCTTCACTTGCAGACTTGGGTGGAACAGCTACAGTGCAGACTGGGTTATTTTCGTCCTGCCTGTGATATAACTTTAGCATGTTGATGTGACATAGTTGCTTGTTCTTTCTACGATCTGGTGTGGCGATGACATAGTTGACATCACTGAGTTTCTTCTCCACGAAATAAGGACCACAAACTTGGCTTGAAGAGGTTGCCCATGCACTGGTAGCAGAATCAAAACTTGATCTCCTGGCTGAAAGTGGCGTAACCTGGACTTCTTATCATACCAAGTCTTCATCTTCTCCTAAGCAGCTCCTAAATTCTCCCTCGCCAGCTGTAAAGCAGTGGACAGCCGTTCTTTGAACTTCATCACATACTCCAGCAGGTTGACGTCATCTCCCTCCGACAGCCAGCATTCCTTGAGTAGCTTAAGGGGTCCTCTTACTTCATGGCCAAACAGTAGTTCAAAAGGTGAGAAGCCCAGTGATTCATTTGGAGATTCTCTTGCAGCAAATACAACAAATGGAAGACCTTTATCCCAGTCTTTCTGATGTTCCAAACAGTATTTCTTGAGCATCGATTTGAGTGTTTGATGATATCTCTCCAACGCTCCTTGGGTCTGGGGATGGTAAGCTGAAGACGTGATCTGGGTGATGCCCAACTCTTTCAGAGACTGCTTGAAAACATTTGACATGAAATTACTTCCCGGTCTGACTGTACCTCCTTAGGCAGACCAAACTTTGTGAAGAACCCTAGCATTTCCTTAACCACGTTCTTTGCTGAGATATTTCTAAGTGGAATGGCTTCAGGATAACGAGCAGCCGTATCAATCAGGGTCAACACATAAGAAAATCCTGAAGAAGTCTTAGGAAGAGGGCCCACAATATCCACCAACACACGGGTGAAAGGCGCCTCAAAAGGAGGAATGGGAACTAGAGGTGCAACCTTTTCGGTCTGATTACACTTCCCCACAACTTGACAGGTGTGACAAGACTTACAATACCAGGAAACATCCCTGAAGATACCTGGCCAGTAGAAGTGTTTCAAAATGCGTGCCACAGTCTTCCTCACTCCAAGGTGTCCTGCCAAACTGGAATCATGAGCCACTCTAATGATATCCTGCCTACAAACGCGAGGGATGACAACTTGATGTACAACCTCCCATTCACAGTCGGTTGATGCTGCTGGGGGTCTCCACTTCCTCATAAGTACTCCTGACTCTATATAATAACAAGTAGAAGCACCAGCTGACTCTTCCTCACTGCAAGCAGAGTTAGCTAGACCTTTCAACTCAGGGTCAGCAACCTGGAACTCAACCAACTCTTGACGAGACAAATTATCAACACTACGGGGTACTGCCTCATCTGGTGAGCGGTCCAAATTAGCAAGAAAAGTGTCAGCTAGGATAACATAATCATCATCATTATCCTCTAAGTCACCAGTAACTTTAGACTTAGCCCTAGTGACAGCACATGCAGGGAACACATCAGGGACATCACAATCCTGGGCCGCAGCCACTGGCTCACTAGACAACTGAGGAGCTGGACACACTTGACTTCCACCAATATCATTTCCAAGTAAGAAAGTTACACCTGACATTGGGAGTGTCTCAACCAACCCAACCATAACGGAACCATTAACAAAACCAGACTCTAAATTCACTCTGCACAGAGGGACAGAGAAGTAATTATTCCCTACACCTTGTAAGATTACAGTTTCATCAGAGGAATTAACATTAGAGCCTAGAACACTGGTCAGCATAAGGGATTGGCAAGCACCTGTATCACGATATATTTTAACTGATTTCCTGTCATTACTGTCCAGAGGACTGACAAAACCATCAGACAGGAAATTAGCACATGAACTCTTGAGAGTGTCACCCACGTTACTGCTCAAAAGAGGAGCTTCATCATGAGGATTTAATTTACCCCTCAAAGCAGGTTCAGTTAACTCAGTTAAGGAATTCTGGGAACTCTCAAGGGTGGACACTAGACCAATTGACTGAATATTTAAAGACTCCTTTTTGTTCACATCACGCTGTCTCCTGAAACATTTCTCCGTAGTATGACCAAGCTTACTACAATAAGTACATTTATTTTTCTGAAATCTAGAGGTGACGCTGGTATTTACTTCCTGAGAAACATCAACTTTATTCTCTTTCCTGTTACCTGTACTCTGAGTAGAGGCAACGTACTTACTCTCAGCTTTCCTTTTTTCTTTAGAATATCTCTTGTGAGTGAGAACATATTCATCAGCTAAAACTGCAGCATCAGACAAATTATCTATTCTTCTCTCATCAAGATATAGGCTTACATCTTTACTAATACACCTTTTGAAGTCTTCCAGCAAAATCATCTGCTTAAATTTACCAAAATCAGAATCCACATTCTTAGAATTTAACCACTGCTCTAACAGATCTTCTTTGATTCTTGCATACTCAACATGGGATTGCTTATCTTGCTTGTAAGTTGTCCAAAATTTTACTCTATAGGCTTCAGGGACAAGCTCATAGGCCTTAAGAATCAAGCTCTTAACTACATCATAATTATCAGATTGATCCTGAGGCAAAGATGCATAAGTTACTTGAGCTTTACCGGTGAGAACAGTTTGAAGGAGTACTGGCCAATACTTTTTGGGCCAATTAAAACCTGTAGCTACCCTCTCAAACAACTGAAAATACTTCGTTAAATCAGATTCATTAAAAGGAGGGACAAGTTTAACATTTTTAGCCACATCAAAATCATCAGAGCTAGATGATCCAGTTCCACCTTGTTTCATGCGATACTCATGGTCTGCCTGAATCCTAGCAAGTTCAACTTGTGCGTGAAATTCAGCCTCCTTAACACGAGCCTCCTGCAGGGCTAGCTGTAACTTAGCTAATTCAATCTGCGTTTGCTCATTTGGAGGAGTTACATTAAACAAGCTTTCATTAATCATGTCAACAATTTGATCTTTAGAATGATGAGAGCGAACAGCAATTCCCAATTGTTGACCAACAAGCTTAAGTTCATTCTTTGTTCTGTTTTCTACATCACACACTGTTTGCACATTTGACAAAAAAATCTTTGGCTTCATCAAGTGTAGTAATAGTAGACATCATGAATAAATCACAGTCAAAAAATATCAAGCAATATCCTTATGATAATATCCTGAATATCCTGATAAGAGGTCGCCAAATTTATGTTACGGAACAGAGAAAGATAATGTACACTTTAAGTGAGAATACTAAAAATCACTACTGTCCCGTAAAGTTCCAGGTTCAAAACAAAGAGTTAGGTAAAATTACAAGTTAAAGTTTAATGCTCAAACTAACAACAAAACATTCAGGACTCATAAGGATAATGTAATGGCAAAAAACAGGTTAAATATATGGTTAACTGCAATAGCCTCTATTAACACGAAATTAGCATGAGTAAATTTATCTAAGTCAGCCCTGATAAAATGAAATACCAGATAATACTCAGTGAATGCAAGATATATTATTACAGATACAAAATATTATTAATAATGGCTGACAGCAAAACTTTACATCAAGCACAAAAACCTCACTAGGCCTACGAATTAACGCCTTATGCTATACAGTACAAGAACAAAATGCAATAACACTTATACTCAAATTACACAGCTGCTAGATGGTTGGAGACTTCCTGAGCACTCACAATAATAACTGTACAGGGGAGAACAGAGATGTGAACAAAATGAGGAGTAGATCTAAGTGGCAATTAATGTAGAGACTGAGCTCATTATATAGGGGCCGGCAGAGCTTGATACAACTTGTAAGAAGGACGCGCAAATGAAGCCAGAGGGGACAAAGAGTTGACACTCCTGCTCTGAACAACAGAAAGGACGATTTACTCTACTATAACGGTAGAATGGGGGACGGAGGTAGAACACGCTCGTGATCAAACATGCAGCATACTGTACGTTAGAATTACACAAAGGATGATGAAATCATAGGCTATGTAACACCTCCCCACAAAGAAAAAGAAATTTACAAAGGAAATTTCTTATTACTCTAAAACAATCTGTCTAAAGTCTAGATAAGCAATCTGCAATAACATTTTCTTTCCCCTTGTCATGTTGTATGTCTAATGAACACTCCTGAAGAAGTAGACTCCATCTTGTCAATCTCTGATTTTTATCTTTAAACTTACTAAGGAATTTCAGTGGGTTATGATCGGTATAAATGACTATGGGGTCAAAACCAGAACACAAATAAAATGAAAAATGCTGTAAACCCAAAATCAAGGCCAAGAGCTCTTTCTCAATAGTTGAGTAGTTCTTTTGAGGTGGAGTGAACTTCTTACTGTAATAAGATACAGGGTGTTCAATACCCTGATCATCCTCTTGCAGCAAAACAGCCCCAGCTCCTGTATCACTTGCATCAACAGCCATCTTAAAAGGCTTAGCAAAATTTGGAGTAGCGAGCACTGGCTGACTTAATAGGATAGCTTTAAGTTTGTTGAAAGAGGATTCACAGTTATCGGTCCATACAAATTCAACTCCCTTTTTCAGTAGGTCTGTAAGTGGTGATACAAGAATTGAAAAGTTAAGAACAAATCTCCGGTAATAACCTACCATTCCCAAAAATCTTTGTAGCTCTTTCTTACTTTTAGGTCTGGGAAGATCACTTATAACCTGAACCTTAGCTCCTGGTGGTGCAACATGTCCATCACCAATTACGTACCCAAGGTACTGAACTTTAGCTTGACCAAACTCACACTTTGATAAATTAGCTACAAGATTAGCCTGAACTAAACGCTCAAGAAATTTAATGACATGGCATAGGTAATCTTTCCAGTTGTCACTGAAGATTAATACATCATCAATATAAACAACACACCCTGCCAAACCCTCTGTTACAACATTCATGAGCTTCTGAAATGTGGCTGGTGCATTCTTCATACCATATGGCATTACAGATCATGCAAAAGTCTTTCCTAGTGTTACAAAACATGAGATCTCCCTAGCACGTTCAGTCATAGGTACTTGCCAGTATCCCTTTAACAAATCAAACTTACTTATGTACCTAGCCTTTCCGATCTTGTCTATGCAATCTTCCATGCGAGGGAGAGGGTGTCTGTTTTGGTTATCTGATTAACACGTCTGTAGTCAATGCAAAGCCGCTGTGACCCACCTGGCTTAGGGACTAGAGTGACAGGAGAACTCCACTCGCTCTGACAGGGCTCAGTCATCTTGTGGTCCAACAGGTAGCCAAGCTCCTTCTGGATCAGAGGAACTTTCACTGCGTTCACACGGTAAGGAGGCAGTTTAATTGGCTTTGCGTCTCCAACATCGACATCATGCATCAACACAGTGGTTCTTCCTGGAATGGCACGGAACACTTGCAGGTACTCCTGCAGTAATGCCGAAAACTCCTGCCTTTCCTCGGGAGGTAGATGAGAAAGCTTAGTCTGGAGATCATTCGTGATATTAGGATTCTTCCCCAAACTATCACTCAGGCTCATGCTGCATGGGAGAGCTTCACTTGCAGACTTGGGTGGAACAGCTACAGTGCAGACTGGGTTATTTTCGTCCTGCCTGTGATATAACTTTAGCATGTTGATGTGACATAGTTGCTTGTTCTTTCTACGATCTGGTGTGGCGATGACATAGTTGACATCACTGAGTTTCTTCTCCACGAAATAAGGACCACAAACTTGGCTTGAAGAGGTTGCCCATGCACTGGTAGCAGAATCAAAACTTGATCTCCTGGCTGAAAGTGGCGTAACCTGGACTTCTTATCATACCAAGTCTTCATCTTCTCCTAAGCAGCTCCTAAATTCTCCCTCGCCAGCTGTAAAGCAGTGGACAGCCGTTCTTTGAACTTCATCACATACTCCAGCAGGTTGACGTCATCTCCCTCCGACAGCCAGCATTCCTTGAGTAGCTTAAGGGGTCCTCTTACTTCATGGCCAAACAGTAGTTCAAAAGGTGAGAAGCCCAGTGATTCATTTGGAGATTCTCTTGCAGCAAATACAACAAATGGAAGACCTTTATCCCAGTCTTTCTGATGTTCCAAACAGTATTTCTTGAGCATCGATTTGAGTGTTTGATGATATCTCTCCAACGCTCCTTGGGTCTGGGGATGGTAAGCTGAAGACGTGATCTGGGTGATGCCCAACTCTTTCAGAGACTGCTTGAAAACATTTGACATGAAATTACTTCCCGGTCTGACTGTACCTCCTTAGGCAGACCAAACTTTGTGAAGAACCCTAGCATTTCCTTAACCACGTTCTTTGCTGAGATATTTCTAAGTGGAATGGCTTCAGGATAACGAGCAGCCGTATCAATCAGGGTCAACACATAAGAAAATCCTGAAGAAGTCTTAGGAAGAGGGCCCACAATATCCACCAACACACGGGTGAAAGGCGCCTCAAAAGGAGGAATGGGAACTAGAGGTGCAACCTTTTCGGTCTGATTACACTTCCCCACAACTTGACAGGTGTGACAAGACTTACAATACCAGGAAACATCCCTGAAGATACCTGGCCAGTAGAAGTGTTTCAAAATGCGTGCCACAGTCTTCCTCACTCCAAGGTGTCCTGCCAAACTGGAATCATGAGCCACTCTAATGATATCCTGCCTACAAACGCGAGGGATGACAACTTGATGTACAACCTCCCATTCACAGTCGGTTGATGCTGCTGGGGGTCTCCACTTCCTCATAAGTACTCCTGACTCTATATAATAACAAGTAGAAGCACCAGCTGACTCTTCCTCACTGCAAGCAGAGTTAGCTAGACCTTTCAACTCAGGGTCAGCAACCTGGAACTCAACCAACTCTTGACGAGACAAATTATCAACACTACGGGGTACTGCCTCATCTGGTGAGCGGTCCAAATTAGCAAGAAAAGTGTCAGCTAGGATAACATAATCATCATCATTATCCTTTAAGTCACCAGTAACTTTAAACTTAGCCCTAGTGACAGCACATGCAGGGAACACATCAGGGACATCACAATCCTGGGCCGCAGCCACTGGCTCACTAGACAACTGAGGAGCTGGACACACTTGACTTCCACCAATATCATTTCCAAGTAAGAAAGTTACACCTGACATTGGGAGTGTCTCAACCAACCCAACCATAACGGAACCATTAACAAAACCAGACTCTAAATTCACTCTGCACAGAGGGACAGAGAAGTAATTATTCCCTACACCTTGTAAGATTACAGTTTCATCAGAGGAATTAACATTAGAGCCTAGAACACTGGTCAGCATAAGGGATTGGCAAGCACCTGTATCACGATATATTTTAACTGATTTCCTGTCATTACTGTCCAGAGGACTGACAAAACCATCAGACAGGAAATTAGCACATGAACTCTTGAGAGTGTCACCCACGTTACTGCTCAAAAGAGGAGCTTCATCATGAGGATTTAATTTACCCCTCAAAGCAGGTTCAGTTAACTCAGTTAAGGAATTCTGGGAACTCTCAAGGGTGGACACTAGACCAATTGACTGAATATTTAAAGACTCCTTTTTGTTCACATCACGCTGTCTCCTGAAACATTTCTCCGTAGTATGACCAAGCTTACTACAATAAGTACATTTATTTTTCTGAAATCTAGAGGTGACGCTGGTATTTACTTCCTGAGAAACATCAACTTTATTCTCTTTCCTGTTACCTGTATTCTGAGTAGAGGCAACGTACTTACTCTCAGCTTTCCTTTTTTCTTTAGAATATCTCTTGTGAGTGAGAACATATTCATCAGCTAAAACTGCAGCATCAGACAAATTATCTATTCTTCTCTCATCAAGATATAGGCTTACATCTTTACTAATACACCTTTTGAAGTCTTCCAGCAAAATCATCTGCTTAAATTTACCAAAATCAGAATCCACATTCTTAGAATTTAACCACTGCTCTAACAGATCTTCTTTGATTCTTGCATACTCAACATGGGATTGCTTATCTTGCTTGTAAGTTGTCCAAAATTTTACTCTATAGGCTTCAGGGACAAGCTCATAGGCCTTAAGAATCAAGCTCTTAACTACATCATAATTATCAGATTGATCCTGAGGCAAAGATGCATAAGTTACTTGAGCTTTACCGGTGAGAACAGTTTGAAGGAGTACTGGCCAATACTTTTTGGGCCAATTAAAACCTGTAGCTACCCTCTCAAACAACTGAAAATACTTCGTTAAATCAGATTCATTAAAAGGAGGGACAAGTTTAACATTTTTAGCCACATCAAAATCATCAGAGCTAGATGATCCAGTTCCACCTTATTTCATGCGATACTCATGGTCTGCCTGAATCCTAGCAAGTTCAACTTGTGCGTGAAATTCAGCCTCCTTAACACGAGCCTCCTGCAGGGCTAGCTGTAACTTAGCTAATTCAATCTGCGTTTGCTCATTTGGAGGAGTTACATTAAACAAGCTTTCATTAATCATGTCAACAATTTGATCTTTAGAATGATGAGAGCGAACAGCAATTCCCAATTGTTGACCAACAAGCTTAAGTTCATTCTTTGTTCTGTTTTCTACATCACACACTGTTTGCACATTTGACAAAAAATCTTTGGCTTCATCAAGTGTAGTAATAGTAGACATCATGAATAAATCACAGTCAAAAAATATCAAGCAATATCCTTATGATAATATCCTGAATATCCTGATAAGAGGTCGCCAAATTTATGTTACGGAACAGAGAAAGATAATGTACACTTTAAGTGAGAATACTAAAAATCACTACTGTCCCGTA
>NW_027644922.1:0-4995 GCF_032717465.1 Coenobita brevimanus | reverse complement strand
CGTAGTATGACCAAGCTTACTACAATAAGTACATTTATTTTTCTGAAATCTAGAGGTGACGCTGGTATTTACTTCCTGAGAAACATCAACTTTATTCTCTTTCCTGTTACCTGTACTCTGAGTAGAGGCAACGTACTTACTCTCAGCTTTCCTTTTTTCTTTAGAATATCTCTTGTGAGTGAGAACATATTCATCAGCTAAAACTGCAGCATCAGACAAATTATCTATTCTTCTCTCATCAAGATATAGGCTTACATCTTTACTAATACACCTTTTGAAGTCTTCCAGCAAAATCATCTGCTTAAATTTACCAAAATCAGAATCCACATTCTTAGAATTTAACCACTGCTCTAACAGATCTTCTTTGATTCTTGCATACTCAACATGGGATTGCTTATCTTGCTTGTAAGTTGTCCAAAATTTTACTCTATAGGCTTCAGGGACAAGCTCATAGGCCTTAAGAATCAAGCTCTTAACTACATCATAATTATCAGATTGATCCTGAGGCAAAGATGCATAAGTTACTTGAGCTTTACCGGTGAGAACAGTTTGAAGGAGTACTGGCCAATACTTTTTGGGCCAATTAAAACCTGTAGCTACCCTCTCAAACAACTGAAAATACTTCGTTAAATCAGATTCATTAAAAGGAGGGACAAGTTTAACATTTTTAGCCACATCAAAATCATCAGAGCTAGATGATCCAGTTCCACCTTGTTTCATGCGATACTCATGGTCTGCCTGAATCCTAGCAAGTTCAACTTGTGCGTGAAATTCAGCCTCCTTAACACGAGCCTCCTGCAGGGCTAGCTGTAACTTAGCTAATTCAATCTGCGTTTGCTCATTTGGAGGAGTTACATTAAACAAGCTTTCATTAATCATGTCAACAATTTGATCTTTAGAATGATGAGAGCGAACAGCAATTCCCAATTGTTGACCAACAAGCTTAAGTTCATTCTTTGTTCTGTTTTCTACATCACACACTGTTTGCACATTTGACAAAAAATCTTTGGCTTCATCAAGTGTAGTAATAGTAGACATCATGAATAAATCACAGTCAAAAAATATCAAGCAATATCCTTATGATAATATCCTGAATATCCTGATAAGAGGTCGCCAAATTTATGTTACGGAACAGAGAAAGATAATGTACACTTTAAGTGAGAATACTAAAAATCACTACTGTCCCGTAAAGTTCCAGGTTCAAAACAAAGAGTTAGGTAAAATTACAAGTTAAAGTTTAATGCTCAAACTAACAACAAAACATTCAGGACTCATAAGGATAATGTAATGGCAAAAAACAGGTTAAATATATGGTTAACTGCAATAGCCTCTATTAACACAGAAATTAGCATGAGTAAATTTATCTAAGTCAGCCCTGATAAAATGAAATACCAGATAATACTCAGTGAATGCAAGATATATTATTACAGATACAAAATATTATTAATAATGGCTGACAGCAAAACTTTACATCAAGCACAAAAACCTCACTAGGCCTACGAATTAACGCCTTATGCTATACAGTACAAGAACAAAATGCAATAACACTTATACTCAAATTACACAGCTGCTAGATGGTTGGAGACTTCCTGAGCACTCACAATAATAACTGTACAGGGGAGAACAGAGATGTGAACAAAATGAGGAGTAGATCTAAGTGGCAATTAATGTAGAGACTGAGCTCATTATATAGGGGCCGGCAGAGCTTGATACAACTTGTAAGAAGGACGCGCAAATGAAGCCAGAGGGGACAAAGAGTTGACACTCCTGCTCTGAACAACAGAAAGGACGATTTACTCTACTATAACGGTAGAATGGGGGACGGAGGTAGAACACGCTCGTGATCAAACATGCAGCATACTGTACGTTAGAATTACACAAAGGATGATGAAATCATAGGCTATGTAACACCTCCCCACAAAGAAAAAGAAATTTACAAAGGAAATTTCTTATTACTCTAAAACAATCTGTCTAAAGTCTAGATAAGCAATCTGCAATAACATTTTCTTTCCCCTTGTCATGTTGTATGTCTAATGAACACTCCTGAAGAAGTAGACTCCATCTTGTCAATCTCTGATTTTTATCTTTAAACTTACTAAGGAATTTCAGTGGGTTATGATCGGTATAAATGACTATGGGGTCAAAACCAGAACACAAATAAAATGAAAAATGCTGTAAACCCAAAATCAAGGCCAAGAGCTCTTTCTCAATAGTTGAGTAGTTCTTTTGAGGTGGAGTGAACTTCTTACTGTAATAAGATACAGGGTGTTCAATACCCTGATCATCCTCTTGCAGCAAAACAGCCCCAGCTCCTGTATCACTTGCATCAACAGCCATCTTAAAAGGCTTAGCAAAATTTGGAGTAGCGAGCACTGGCTGACTTAATAGGATAGCTTTAAGTTTGTTGAAAGAGGATTCACAGTTATCGGTCCATACAAATTCAACTCCCTTTTTCAGTAGGTCTGTAAGTGGTGATACAAGAATTGAAAAGTTAAGAACAAATCTCCGGTAATAACCTACCATTCCCAAAAATCTTTGTAGCTCTTTCTTACTTTTAGGTCTGGGAAGATCACTTATAACCTGAACCTTAGCTCCTGGTGGTGCAACATGTCCATCACCAATTACGTACCCAAGGTACTGAACTTTAGCTTGACCAAACTCACACTTTGATAAATTAGCTACAAGATTAGCCTGAACTAAACGCTCAAGAAATTTAATGACATGGCATAGGTAATCTTTCCAGTTGTCACTGAAGATTAATACATCATCAATATAAACAACACACCCTGCCAAACCCTCTGTTACAACATTCATGAGCTTCTGAAATGTGGCTGGTGCATTCTTCATACCATATGGCATTACAGATCATGCAAAAGTCTTTCCTAGTGTTACAAAACATGAGATCTCCCTAGCACGTTCAGTCATAGGTACTTGCCAGTATCCCTTTAACAAATCAAACTTACTTATGTACCTAGCCTTTCCGATCTTGTCTATGCAATCTTCCATGCGAGGGAGAGGGTGTCTGTTTTGGTTATCTGATTAACACGTCTGTAGTCAATGCAAAGCCGCTGTGACCCACCTGGCTTAGGGACTAGAGTGACAGGAGAACTCCACTCGCTCTGGACAGGGCTCAGTCATCTTGTGGTCCAACAGGTAGCCAAGCTCCTTCTGGATCAGAGGAACTTTCACTGCGTTCACACGGTAAGGAGGCAGTTTAATTGGCTTTGCGTCTCCAACATCGACATCATGCATCAACACAGTGGTTCTTCCTGGAATGGCACGGAACACTTGCAGGTACTCCTGCAGTAATGCCGAAAACTCCTGCCTTTCCTCGGGAGGTAGATGAGAAAGCTTAGTCTGGAGATCATTCGTGATATTAGGATTCTTCCCCAAACTATCACTCAGGCTCATGCTGCATGGGAGAGCTTCACTTGCAGACTTGGGTGGAACAGCTACAGTGCAGACTGGGTTATTTTCGTCCTGCCTGTGATATAACTTTAGCATGTTGATGTGACATAGTTGCTTGTTCTTTCTACGATCTGGTGTGGCGATGACATAGTTGACATCACTGAGTTTCTTCTCCACGAAATAAGGACCACAAACTTGGCTTGAAGAGGTTGCCCATGCACTGGTAGCAGAATCAAAACTTGATCTCCTGGCTGAAAGTGGCGTAACCTGGACTTCTTATCATACCAAGTCTTCATCTTCTCCTAAGCAGCTCCTAAATTCTCCTCGCCAGCTGTAAAGCAGTGGACAGCCGTTCTTTGAACTTCATCACATACTCCAGCAGGTTGACGTCATCTCCCTCCGACAGCCAGCATTCCTTGAAGTAGCTTAAGGGGTCCTCTTACTTCATGGCCAAACAGTAGTTCAAAAGGTGAGAAGCCCAGTGATTCATTTGGAGATTCTCTTGCAGCAAATACAACAAATGGAAGACCTTTATCCCAGTCTTTTCTGATGTTCCAAACAGTATTTCTTGAGCATCGATTTGAGTGTTTGATGATATCTCTCCAACGCTCCTTGGGTCTGGGGATGGTAAGCTGAAGACGTGATCTGGGTGATGCCCAACTCTTTCAGAGACTGCTTGAAAACATTTGACATGAAATTACTTCCCCGGTCTGACTGTACCTCCTTAGGCAGACCAAACTTTGTGAAGAACCCTAGCATTTCCTTAACCACGTTCTTTGCTGAGATATTTCTAAGTGGAATGGCTTCAGGATAACGAGCAGCCGTATCAATCAGGGTCAACACATAAGAAAATCCTGAAGAAGTCTTAGGAAGAGGGCCCACAATATCCACCAACACACGGGTGAAAGGCGCCTCAAAAGGAGGAATGGGAACTAGAGGTGCAACCTTTTCGGTCTGATTACACTTCCCCACAACTTGACAGGTGTGACAAGACTTACAATACCAGGAAACATCCCTGAAGATACCTGGCCAGTAGAAGTGTTTCAAAATGCGTGCCACAGTCTTCCTCACTCCAAGGTGTCCTGCCAAACTGGAATCATGAGCCACTCTAATGATATCCTGCCTACAAACGCGAGGGATGACAACTTGATGTACAACCTCCCATTCACAGTCGGTTGATGCTGCTGGGGGTCTCCACTTCCTCATAAGTACTCCTGACTCTATATAATAACAAGTAGAAGCACCAGCTGACTCTTCCTCACTGCAAGCAGAGTTAGCTAGACCTTTCAACTCAGGGTCAGCAACCTGGAACTCAACCAACTCTTGACGAGACAAATTATCAACACTACGGGGTACTGCCTCATCTGGTGAGCGGTCCAAATTAGCAAGAAAAGTGTCAGCTAGGATAACATAATCATCATCATTATCCTCTAAGTCACCAGTAACTTTAGACTTAGCCCTAGTGACAGCACATGCAGGGAACACATCAGGGACATCACAATCCTGGGCCGCAGCCACTGGCTCACTAGACAACTGAGGAGCTGGACACACTTGACTTCCACCAATATCATTTCCAAGTAAGAAAGT
>NW_027644921.1:0-4995 GCF_032717465.1 Coenobita brevimanus | reverse complement strand
AAGTTCCAGGTTCAAAACAAAGAGTTAGGTAAAATTACAAGTTAAAGTTTAATGCTCAAACTAACAACAAAACATTCAGGACTCATAAGGATAATGTAATGGCAAAAAACAGGTTAAATATATGGTTAACTGCAATAGCCTCTATTAACACGAAATTAGCATGAGTAAATTTATCTAAGTCAGCCCTGATAAAATGAAATACCAGATAATACTCAGTGAATGCAAGATATATTATTACAGATACAAAATATTATTAATAATGGCTGACAGCAAAACTTTACATCAAGCACAAAAACCTCACTAGGCCTATGAATTAACACCTTATGCTATACAGTACAAGAACAAAATGCAATAACACTTATACTCAAATTACACAGCTGCTAGATGGTTGGAGACTTCCTGAGCACTCACAATAATAACTGTACAGGGGAGAACAGAGATGTGAACAAAATGAGGAGTAGATCTAAGTGGCAATTAATGTAGAGACTGAGCTCATTATATAGGGGCCGGCAGAGCTTGATACAACTTGTAAGAAGGACGCGCAAATGAAGCCAGAGGGGACAAAGAGTTGACACTCCTGCTCTGAACAACAGAAAGGACGACTTACTCTACTATAACGGTAGAATGGGGGACGGAGGTAGAACACGCTCGTGATCAAACATGCAGCATACTGTACATTAGAATTACACAAAGGATGATGAAATCATAGGCTATGTAACAATATATATATATATATATATATATATATATATATATATATATATATATATATACAATTTCATCAGCCATTTGAGTGTCCACTGCAGGACCGGCCTATCCCTACCAAGGTGGGGAAGATACAGCCAATATATCTCTACCAAATAGCTTAGGCTGTCTAGTTGAGATTGTGTCTAGGGTAACATGTGCTTGTTAGTGTAATTGTTGTGTTGGAATGGATTTGGATGCGTGTGTAGTTTGTGAACGAAGCGTAATCGGCCCGCACAAGCTGACTGGGTGCAAGCATACTTTACAGTATGCGACACTGGTTCAACCACAGCACCCCTCGTGTTCGCCAATGCAGTACGTGGCCAGAAGAATGCTCCCAAATTTTTTACCTTGGCGGGGCGTGAACCCTCGTTCTTCAGTGTACGAAAACGCACACTTTACCAGATATATATATATATATATATATATATATATATATATATATATATATATATATATATATATATATATATATATATATATATATATATCTGGTAAAGTGTGCTTTAAAACTAATTCATTTTAACAATTTATCACGATAAATTGTTAACTGAATTAGTTTTAATGCAGTATCCCCCAGACTAACACGTGATTGTTCCTTGTCATGTCATGGTGGTGTAGTCACACCTGTGTGGGACACACCAAGCACTAATCATCTAGGTCTTAAGTTAAGCAGCAGTATTTATCCCCTCCTCCCTCGCCCCTCTCCCCTTCCCACTTCCCCTTCTCCCCTCCCCCTTCCCCCTCCCTCTCACTCCATTTTCCTCTCCTCCTACTCCCTCCTTTGTCACATGCATTCTTAGATTCAGGTCATCCTTTGTTGTGTTCCACTCCCTGCTGCAGGTGACCATAAGTTAAGCTGCAGGTAAAAATTCAGGTCATCCATTATTCTGTGTGCCACTACCTGCTGCGGGTGTGCATAAAAGACCTCTACCCTTTACATTTCTGTCTCACTCTGTCTGAAGATGTAATATACGAAAGTAGTCACTGTCACTCCTTTCATTTCTTCTGTTGTTAGTTTGCATACATATCTTCACGGCGAAGTGAAGTCACTGCATATATATATATATATATATATATATACCAGCTTTGCTGTCAGGCCTTGCTGCAGATGTCTGATTACACTGCGCAGTTGACCCTCACTCCGTGTGGTTCGGTGAGGAGCTGCCCTTTCTTCCCTTGTAGCTACGACATGAATAAATGTGAGTGTGTGGATGAGAAAATTGGTCATGTGTCGTCCTGTCTCGGCTGCCACTCTTGTTTTGGGATATATATATATATATATATATATATATATATATATATATATATATATATAATGGAATTGTTTATACACTCCATTGTCTGACATGTGTTAATCTAAGACAACCTTAATTAATTTCACATAAGTCTCTTAGGTGTATTAGGTGTAACTGATACTCTAACTCACCTAGTTATTATTTTCCTATTTCCTAGCTAGTTCCCCATTGAATTAGCCAATTTGTAAAGGTTGCTCTGCTAGAAAGAGTCGGACAATAGATGACAACAAGCCTGATGTTTAGTATGGCTGCCTGGGCTGCCAAGCGTCCTTGAGGTGCGTAGTTACAACGTGCTACTTCAACCATGTCTAGAAGCAGAAGTGTTTGAAACATGGCGTGCCTCTAGTCCCCCATAGGATTTGTAGAGGTGCCAACTATTTATTTATTACAATGCTAAATTCAGTTAGATTACTTCATGATATATGCAAAGCGAGTCTAACTAAAATTAATCTTAGTTTTAGTTAAACTAAAACCAAGCCAAATATTCCCTTTATCTATGTAAATATGTTAAACCCACATCTGCTCTTCATGTGAGGGCTTTTCATCCTCAGGACACGTCATCTACCGCGCAGACGCAGTTTAGGTCAATGGAACTTTCCAAAGTAATTACGTGTATTTACAATATAGTTGTTCACAAGGGTTAAACGCGGTAGTATTTAATATATTAATAAGAATTATTAAAGAGAACGAAAACTCTGGGTTATAAAAACCACTTGAATAGTTATTAACGCTCTCCAGGTTTTCATCTGCTTCCAACCAGGGATGACTATTTTAAAAAGTAAAGAGTGCAACCAGTTTGGGGGAAAATATTTCCCACAGTTTTGGGGCTGGGCGAAATTTGATACGCTGTATCATGTAATGTGACCCTTGGCCAGGAACTCTCTCCATAGGTATCGAGAACCCTGTGCTGCGGCCCTTCTAGGTCGTGCATCTTGACCCATTTGATCTCCACCATTCACTGTCTCCGGGATACCCGTTAACTCAAGGGGTACCAGTTTATCAATAGTTTTTATGTTGGTATGTCTCCTACATTTTATTTTTACGAGTCTCAGCACTCCCTCTGAATCTGGATGCGTGGAGATCACTCTAGCTAATGGCCACTGTGATCTTGGTTGTTTTGTTTTTACTAAGACAACATCTCCTATGTTTATAACAGACTTGTTGCTGGCAGCCTGAGCCTCATAAAATCTTTTTCGTAGGCTCAAACGATATTCTTCACTCCAATGTCTATTCCATGTGCCCAATACTTTTTTTTCAGACGTTGATAGCCCTCCTGCAGATGTTGTCCTAATTCATTATTTTCTATGGTAGGATCATCTACTTACTCGTGGATGTCCTCACATGGCACCAGATGGAGCTTCCGGCCATATAACATATGAGCCGGTGTCAGTGCCTCAGTCAAAATGCTAGTGTCATCGAAATACGTTAGGGGTCTATCATTAATCCTAGCTTCAATTTCAGTTATCACTGTTCTTAAGACTTCTCTTGTGATCTCCATTGTGTGTAAGGTTTTCCTTAGGCGGTTCTTTACAATATCAATCATTTCTTCGGTAAATCCGTTTTGCCATGGTGCTCTTGGAGCTATGAACTGCCAGGTGCAATTTCGGATTACCAGAGCCGACTTAACCTTTGGGTCATTCATTATATTTAAAAGTAGGGGTGCTGCTCCAATGAAATTAATTTCGTTGTCACTTATTAATTTATTAGGACAAGACCTTCCAGTGGCATATCTTCTAAATACATTCAGGAATGTCCCTGAACTCAGATCTTCTTCCATTTCTAGATGGACTGCCCTTGTGTAGGTGCATGTAAACAGACATATATACACCTTATGCGGAGTTCCCTCTCCCATAACAGTTATAGCCCCTGTGGAATCAACTCCAGTTACTTTGAAGGGCCAACTTACATTTACTCTATCCCTTGGTAAGGCAGGTGGTCCTGGATAGTCATATGGTCGTTGTTCATAGCTCCTACATGTAATGCAACCCTTGATATATTTCACCCTGACCTGTCTACCCTTAGGGATGCAATACCTTTCCCGGATTCGGGCCAAACTCGGCCGCACACCTCCGTGAAGAGTCAAATCATGGGCTTGCCTTACAATTAACTGTACAAAATAATGGCTCTTAGGTAATAATATGGGGTGTCTAGTTCGGAGAGGCAAATCAGCCTTTATTATTCAGCCGCGGCATCTAATTAGACCCTTTCCATCTAAGAACAAGCCTAAATCTCTTATCAGGTAAGTCTTGTTCCCAATCCCTTTGCCTAAAAGGTCATATATCTCTCATTAATAATTCTTTTGTATCCTTACCAGCCAATAGTCCATGGGATCTAACTTCTGAGACCCCACTTTCTTATTCAAAAATTCAACAACTAATTTAGTAGTGTCAGTAAGTTGTCTTATTGATGAGAATCTCTAATGTCAGTTACTTCTGGCTCAGGTACTACAGGATCCAAGTTTACTACACCATCCTCAGCTATACTATACTGTTTCAGTTCAGACCAATCTTTAGTGAGTAACCATTTAGGACCTTTAAACCACAAATTATCTTTGATCTGTCTCTTTACAGACAAACCTCTCGGGAGCAGATCAGCTGGGTTTTGTTTGGAGGATACACGCATAAATTTAAATATGGAAGACAGCTCTTTAATAGTCTTCATTCTATTGGGGACAAAAGGAATTTTACTGTCTTCCTTGCCTATCCAGTAAAGACAAATCTCACTGTCAATCCATATATAAATATTCTCAAACTGAGTATAAAGAGTATATACCAATTTAGTTCCTACTTCTATGGAAGCCAATTCCATTTGAGGTAGGGTTCTTCCTTTAACTGGTGCAACTCTGGCTTTGGACATAATAATCTTGCTATCCTCTCCTGTTGCGCAAGAAGCTATTGCTCCATATCCTCTTTGAGAAGCATCACAAAATATGTGTAAGTGTGACTTTTCATTA
>NW_027644920.1:0-44726 GCF_032717465.1 Coenobita brevimanus | reverse complement strand
AAATGCAACCTCCACAATGTACTCTAAATTAGCCGGGAAAGAGTCACAATTGTATCTGCAATTCAGGAAACATTTTTGAGGATGATAAAATTCCTTATTTTAAAAAATCAGTTACAAGGAGAGACGAGGTAATACGTAGGGTGAAATCTATTCACAGGTAAAGAATTCAGCCATATGATGGTTTCAAGTCCAAAGAGTTCCATTTATTAGGGACGTTAAAACAACTCGTGGATATCACTCAGAGAGGAAATGAATCGTTTACATGAAGATCGTTTATTCATTTTCATTTATAAATTATTCGAAAAAACGTATAGCCCTACTGAGATATACAATATATAAACATTAATTGCTTCATCATATCTGCAAGTTTATTGTTCATCATGGGTCTTGGAAAAAATCAAGCTTCAGGAGCGTCGACCTGAACTATCGTGTCTGCCTTGTTCAGATTATTTGGATGTTTAATTTCCGATTAGTATAGTGGCTTTTATAGAACTAACTTCGCGAATAGAAGTAGTGCCAATAAACCAAACTTCCTTAGGTAAAATCTCTCAAAACTGATAACTCGTGAGAAGGAATATTGATGAGATTTTGTCTCCCATCTATAAATTTATACGATGAAGTACAAATAATGTCACAATCCCGAGATATATAATTAATTACCATACACAACATTATTCTTCATCTGAAAGTTCACAGAGGTTGTACTGTATTTTACCTACTGTATTTTACTGGTCTCGTTATCCTGTGAGAGGGTGATTTATTTTGGTTTAGTTGCCAAGTAGGCAAAGTTGATCAGGATATTGTTCATTCAAGTGATACAGATGTTGCTGTCCCCTGAATTTATTATGCATCCACACTGTTGAAAGATCTTCCTGAACTTTGGGTCAAGACAGCAACAGGCAAGAACATACATGACATTGCCAAAACACTGCAGCCACACAGATGCCTCTAACTTCCAATTGTTCGCGGTCTTAAGCGGCAGGGATACCACCAGCAGTCTTTTTTTACCAGCAAAAAAGATGGTTAGCATCGTGAGAAAATTCAACTGGATGCTTTCGAAGACTTTGGCAGTGACAGTGATGCTATCATAGTTGAAGATGTTATCAGTCAGGCTAGGAAGTTATTTGTCACCGTATTCTGAAAGAATGCCGAGGTGTCATATCTCTTTGAGCGAGATTCACATTCATTTTTCTAGCCAACAAGACCTCTCCTCAAGCTCCTTTAAATGCAGCATCTGAAACGTTCTGCCGTGGCAACAGTCACTGACCAGACAGCACTCACTGCAGAGCCAAGCATTCCTTAGTTGGATGAATATGGATGGACAGTAACACAAACAGAACTTGTGGCAGTTTCAGTGAGTGCGGAATTGTGACCACCAGAGATATCTACATCTCTTTATTGTGGGGGGAGCGCGGTAGCTCGGTGGTTTGGTGTCGGGCTCGTAATCGTGAGGTTGCGAGGTCGCGCCCCGCCCGGTGGCTACTGTGCTGGGAGAGGTAGCGCTCTCCTGTAACCCTAGCAGGGCTATATGATCTGATGAGGTCTAGCTCGGGGATTAATCTTGAAATCTTTATTGTGGTTGCAGAAAAGGTTTTAAAAAATTGTTCATGTGCCAAGGGGAATCTTCCATGTTATCTTCCCTGCAGATGCTGTAGAACTCCAAAGAGCTGTTCCTGGAAGTTGAGAATAGCACTGCCTCTGATGAGATTTTCTATAAATACTATATATCCTTTTTCTCAGTTTGAACAGGATTATCTCTTGGATTAAATCTCAGTGTTAGTTATTTTAGCAGTTATAACGGTTGCGTTTCGCTAGATCTCATTCACAAAAATTATGTTATGGTGCGAGGATGAAATGTTTATTGAATATTATAAAAGATGATATAAGAGCTTATATTCATGACATGTTCAGTTATTGACAACCCTCAGATGTCCTCTGTTTATATACCCTGTAATTGTATTATTGTTAAACTTCTCAACCCTAGGTTGTGCTCCTGGATATTGGTCCTGATGATCCAAGGAGTAAAATGGTGTCATAACCTTTTATAACATCCCAATTCTGGTTGAACAGAAAAAGTAGCTTTTTGCCCCCTGGGTAGTATTTATTTTACAGTAAATTATTTGGTAGTTTTTATTTTTCCCCTCCAATTACACCTTTCTTCTCTCCTTACTCCACAAAGTCCATATAATAACCTCCTTTTCTTAATTGCATGTCATATATATTTCTATATAATATCAAAGAGACAGGAAAAGATCGCCTTGGGTGAGAGTAGACTAGTCAAAGACATTATAGAAGTTATAAAAGAACAGAAATGGGGGTGGGCAGACCATGTAGCAAGAATAAGGGATAACCGACGGAACAACAGGCTGACTGAATGGTCACCAGCAGATTGTAAGCCTATCAGAAAAAGGCCAGACAGGAGGTGGAGAGATGATAGAGAAATTGGCAGGGAAAGCTTGGCAGAGATTGGCCCAATCAAGGAATTCATGAAGGTTGGGGAAGGTCTCTTCGGCAATGTACTATTAATGATGGCTGATGATGATGATATGTAGATAACCAGATAGGTAGGAAGATAGATGTAAATATTCAACATATACTGTAAATCTGACCATGCAGTTAATAATATTAATTTGAATAATAAACGAGTGGATGCAATTTTTTTTCTATAATTCCTACCTTTTCCTTATATTTACTGCATGGTCAGATTTACAGTATATGTTGAATATTTACATCTATCTTCCTACCTATCTGGTTATCTACATATCATCATCATCAGCCATCATTAATAGTACATTGCCGAAGAGACCTTCCCCAACCTTCATGAATTCCTTGATTGGGCCAATCTCTGCCAAGCTTTCCCTGCCAATTTCTCTATCATCTCTCCACCTCCTGTCTGGCCTTTTTCTGATAGGCTTACAATCTGCTGGTGACCATTCAGTCAGCCTGTTGTTCCGTCGGTTATCCCTTATTCTTGCTACATGGTCTGCCCACCCCCATTTCTGTTCTTTTATAACTTCTATAATGTCTTTGACTAGTCTACTCTCACCCAAGGCGATCTTTTCCTGTCTCTTTGATATTATATAGAAATATATATGACATGCAATTAAGAAAAGGAGGTTATTATATGGACTTTGTGGAGTAAGGAGAGAAGAAAGGTGTAATTGGTGGGGAAAAAATAAAAACTACCAAATAATTTACTGTAAAATAAATACTACCCAGGGGGCAAAAAGCTACTTTTTCTGTTCAACCAGAATTGGGATGTTATAAAAGGTTATGACACCATTTTACTCCTTGGATCATCAGGACCAATATCCAGGAGCACAACCTAGGGTTGAGAAGTTTAACAATAATACAATTACAGGGTATATAAACAGAGGACATCTGAGGGTTGTCAATAACTGAACATGTCATGAATATAAGCTCTTATATCATCTTTTATAATATTCAATAAACATTTCATCCTCGCACCATAACATAATTTTTGTGAATGAGATCTAGCGAAACGCAACCGTTATAACTGCTAAAATAACTAACACTGAGATTTAATCCAAAGATAATCCTGTTCAAACTGAGAAAAAGGATATATAGTATTTATAGAAAATCTCATCAGAGGCAGTGCTATTCTCAACTTCCAGGAACAGCTCTTTGGAGTTCTACAGCATCTGCAGGGAAGATAACATGGAAGATTCCCCTTGGCACATGAACAATTTTTAAAACCTTTTCTGCAACCACAATAAAGATTTCAAGATTAATCCCCGAGCTAGACCTCATCAGATCATATAGCCCTGCTAGGGTTACAGGAGAGCGCTACCTCTCCCAGCACAGTAGCCACCGGGCGGGGCGCGACCTCGCAACCTCACGATTACGAGCCCGACACCAAACCACCGAGCTACCGCGCTCCCCCCACAATAAAGAGATGTAGATATCTCTGGTGGTCACAATTCCGCACTCACTGAAACTGCCACAAGTTCTGTTTGTGTTACTGTCCATCCATATTCATCCAACTAAGGAATGCTTGGCTCTGCAGTGAGTGCTGTCTGGTCAGTGACTGTTGCCACGGCAGAACGTTTCAGATGCTGCATTTAAAGGAGCTTGAGGAGAGGTCTTGTTGGCTAGAAAAATGAATGTGAATCTCGCTCAAAGAGATATGACACCTCGGCATTCTTTCAGAATACGGTGACAAATAACTTCCTAGCCTGACTGATAACATCTTCAACTATGATAGCATCACTGTCACTGCCAAAGTCTTCGAAAGCATCCAGTTGAATTTTCTCACGATGCTAACCATCTTTTTTGCTGGTAAAAAAAAGACTGCTGGTGGTATCCCTGCCGCTTAAGACCGCGAACAATTGGAAGTTAGAGGCATCTGTGTGGCTGCAGTGTTTTGGCAATGTCATGTATGTTCTTGCCTGTTGCTGTCTTGACCCAAAGTTCAGGAAGATCTTTCAACAGTGTGGATGCATAATAAATTCAGGGGACAGCAACATCTGTATCACTTGAATGAACAATATCCTGATCAACTTTGCCTACTTGGCAACTAAACCAAAATAAATCACCCTCTCACAGGATAACGAGACCAGTAAAATACAGTAGGTAAAATACAGTACAACCTCTGTGAACTTTCAGATGAAGAATAATGTTGTGTATGGTAATTAATTATATATCTCGGGATTGTGACATTATTTGTACTTCATCGTATAAATTTATAGATGGGAGACAAAATCTCATCAATATTCCTTCTCACGAGTTATCAGTTTTGAGAGATTTTACCTAAGGAAGTTTGGTTTATTGGCACTACTTCTATTCGCGAAGTTAGTTCTATAAAAGCCACTATACTAATCGGAAATTAAACATCCAAATAATCTGAACAAGGCAGACACGATAGTTCAGGTCGACGCTCCTGAAGCTTGATTTTTTCCAAGACCCATGATGAACAATAAACTTGCAGATATGATGAAGCAATTAATGTTTATATATTGTATATCTCAGTAGGGCTATACGTTTTTCGAATAATTTATAAATGAAAATGAATAAACGATCTTCATGTAAACGATTCATTTCCTCTCTGAGTGATATCCACGAGTTGTTTTAACGTCCCTAATAAATGGAACTCTTTGGACTTGAAACCATCATATGGCTGAATTCTTTACCTGTGAATAGATTTCACCCTACGTATTACCTCGTCTCTCCTTGTAACTGATTTTTTAAAATAAGGAATTTTATCATCCTCAAAAATGTTTCCTGAATTGCAGATACAATTGTGACTCTTTCCCGGCTAATTTAGAGTACATTGTGGAGGTTGCATTTTTTGTTTTCGCCTTCAACTATGCGGTTTATAGCATTACTCAAACGACCTTCTTGTTAACGTCAAAATTCCAACAATTTCCAGACGACATTAATTCAATAAATTCAATGTTCCTTCATCCTGCATTTTTTTGTAGCTTTCATGCATATTTAAAGTATTTGTCCTTTATTAAGCTATTTTTAGCATCACTATAATGTCCATCTTCCTAACGTCAAAATGCAAACAATCTCCAGATGACATTAATACAGTTCTTTCAGTTTTCCTTCAAATTGATTTTTTGTTGGTGTCATGCACTATATGTCCTGGGAGATGAGGAACAAAGTTGTAAATGGTAATTAATTATATATCTCGGTACTGCGACAGTTTGTACTTTATCGTATAAATTTATAAATGAGAGTCAAAAGCTCATCAATATTCCTTCTCACGAGTTATCAGTTTTGAGAGATTTTACCTAAGGAAATTTGGCTTATTGTGTTACATGAATCTTCAGTGTGTAAATTTTTTTTTATCATAATTAACCTTTTTTCAAAAACACTCATTCGATATTTCTCGCTTGTTTCGGTGACCCTCACATCATTTGAAACTAATTATTCTTAAACACTTCACATGACAGCTCTCCTTACGTGTCAATCATTTTCTTGTTAAATGTTTCCGAAATTTGATTTTTTTCATGCTCACAAGTGTCTACTGGGTTTTGGAATGAATTAGATGTTTCTCCCAGTCATTATTCAGAACACTGGTGGAAATTGCATATTTAGCAATTTCGCCCAAAAATACGTTTATTCTTCTATCCGTCCATTAAAACAGTTTTCAACTACTCCCAAAAAGTATGCTCTCAGCAGTATCTAGTTCACCTTTGGCACTACCTTTTATCTGTAATGTCAGTTCAGAAAAAGCCAATAGACTCATCGGAAATTAATAATCCAGATAATCTGAACAAGGGAGAAACGTCTAGGAACAAAGTTCCTAGACCCATCATGAACAATGAATCTGCGTATCCAAGTAATGTTTATATATTGTTTATCTCAGCACGGCTATACTTTTTTCTGAAGATTGTATATATTACATTAAGTAAACGATCTTCATTTAAACGATTCATTGCCTCTCGGAGTTATTTTACGTTCATAAATATGAATAATGAATAATGATATCACACGAACCGTCAAACTGCGATAATATTGCATATTTTATATATGAACTCTGGGCACAGAATACCACATTAATGCTCTTGTGATGCAGATGAAAACAACTATACCCATTGTATCTCTTTCACGTCTCTAATGAATGGAAACTCTTTGAGTTTAAAACTCTCAAATGGCTGAATACGTTACCTGTAAATCGATTTCACCCTATGTATTACCTCATCTAGCCTTGTAAGGGGTTTTATCACCCTCAAAAATGTTTCCTGACATAGATACAACTGTGTTTCCCAACTAAGAGTACATTTGTGGAAGTTGCATATTTAGTGTTTTCGCCTTGAACTATGCGGTTTTTAGCATTACTCTAATGGCCTTATCACAAAAATCGAAACAATTTCCAGACGACATTAACACAGCAAATTTAATGTTCCTTCATCATGCATTTTTTGTAGCTGTCATGCATATTTAGAGTTTTCGACCTCATCACTCAAATGACCCTTTCCTAATGTGAAAATACAAATAATCTCCAGAAGACATTAACACAGTTCACTCTGAGCTCTTTCAACCTGGATTTGATTTAGCTGTCATGCACTATAAAGTACGTCCACGGAGATGAGAAAAGTTGTAAATGGTAATTAATAATATATCATGGTATTCTGACTGTTTGTACAATATTGTATAAAATTATAAATGTCAGAAGTTCATCAATACATTTGTGGAAGTTGCATATTTAGTGTTTTCGCCTTGAACTATGCGGTTTTTAGCATTACTCTAATGGCCTTATCACAAAAATCGAAACAATTTCCAGACGATATTAACACAGCAAATTTAATGTTCCTTCATCATGCATTTTTTGTAGCTGTCATGCATATTTAGAGTTTTCGACCTCATCACTCAAATGACCCTTTCCTAATGTGAAAATACAAATAATCTCCAGAAGACATTAATACAGTTCACTCTGAGCTCTTTCAACCTGGATTTGATTTAGCTGTCATGCACTATAAAGTACGTGTCAATTTTGAGAGATTTTATCTAATCAAATGTGGCTTATGGTTTTACACGAACCTTCAGTGTGTAAAAATTCTTTATCATTATTAATCTTTTTTTGAAAAACATTCGAAGTTTCTCGATTGTTTCGGTGACCCTCATATCATTTGAATCTCACTGTTCTTCAACACTTCAGATGACAGCTCTCCTTACGTGTCAATCAATTTTTTGCTAAATATTTCCTAAATGTTATATTTTTCATGCTCACAAGTGGCTACTGTTTTTTATGAATTTGGTGTGATCCAAATCATTATTCAGATCATTGGTGGAAGTTGCATATTTAGCGATATCGCCCAAATATACGTTTATTCTGCCATCACTCCAGTAAAATAGATTTGAACTATTCCCAAAGTGAATGCTATGAGCCGTAACTAGTTCACCTTTGGCACTACCTTTTATCCGTGGTCAGTTTTAAAAAAGACAATAGACTCATCGGAAATTAAAAATCCAGATAATTTGAACAAGGCAGACACGACAATTCAGGTCGACGCTCTTGCAGTTTGATTTTATCCTAGACCCATCATGAACAATTAAACTATGAATATGATGAACCAAGTAATATTTGTATATTGTACATCTCAGTACGGCTATACGTTTTACCAAATAATTTATACAAGATAATGAATAACCGATCATCATTTAAACGATTCATTGCCTCTCGTAGTGATATTACGTTCATAAATATGAATAATGATATCACACGAACCGTCAAACTTCGGGAATATTGCATATTCTATATTTGAACTCTAGGCACAGAATACCACTTTAAAGCTCATGCAGAGAAAAAAAAAAAAAATTTCCAATTTCTCTTAAATTTCCGAGTTCTTTTCACGTCTCTAATGAATGGAAACTCTTTGGGCTTAAAACCATGAAATGGCTGCATTCTTTACCTGTGAATCGATTTCACCCTATGAATTACCTCATCTAGCCTTGTAACTGATTTTCATCGATATTGAATTTTACGCTCAAAAATGTTTCCTGAATAGTTGATACAATTGTGACTGTTACCCAGCATATTTAGAGTACATTTGCGGAAGTTTCATATTTAGTTTTTTCGCCTTCAACTATGCGGTTTTTAGCATTACTCAAATGACCTTCTTAGCGTAAAAATCCAAAAAATTTCCAGACGACTAACAAAGTAAATTCAATGTCCCGTCATCATGGTTTTTTGCAGCTGTCATTCATATTTAAAGTTTTCGCCCTCCATTAATCAGTTTTTAGTATCATTCAAAGACCCTCTTCCTAACGTCAAAATGCAAATAATCTCCAGAAGATAACAATACAGTTCAGTCAGTGCTCCTTCAACCTGGATTTTTTTTGAAGTGTCAAGCACTATATGTCCACGGAGATGAGGAATAATGTAAATAGTAATTACTTATATATCTCGGTTCTGCGACACCGTTTGTAATTTATCGTGTAAATTTAAAGATGAGAGTCAATAGCTCATCAATAATCTTTATCACGAGGTGTCAGTTTTGAGATATTTTACTTAAGGAAATGTGGCTTATGAGGTTACACGAACCTTCACGGTGTGTAAAAATTCTTTATCATTAGTAACCTTTTTTGAAAAGTTTCTCACTTGTTTAGGTGACCCCAACATCATTTGAAACATTGTTCTTAAACGCTTCAGATGACAGCTATCCTTACGTGTAAATCAATTTCTTATTAAATGTTCCTAAATGTTTTATTATTTTTCATGTTCATGTGTCTACTGAGTTTTGGTATGAATTAGGTGTGTTTCCCAATCATTATTCAGAGCACTAGTGGAAGTTGCACATTTAGCGATTTCGCCCAAAATTATGTTTATTCAGCCATCAATCCAGTAAAATACTTTTGAAGTACTCCCAAAGTGAATGCCATCAGCCGTTACTACAGTATACTACTCAAACCAATTAAGGGAACAAGATTTTGATTTATGATATTTCCGAATCTATGTTTTGTTTGGGTTCAGAAATAGTGTTGTGAGCTGAGCAGTGATTGAGGAACCGAATACATCTGAGTTGAGTTGTCCTTTCTGAGTGTCAATAAAAATGGGAGTGTCACCCTACCCCTATATAAAGAGTGAAAATTTCATTTTTCATTGAGTAGAATTGGTCAAAATCAGCATTAACGAGGTGTTTCTGGCTTTGGGCGATTTCGTTGTGTTTCCCTGTCATCACTGAGTGTGTGCGGCGGTATTTGTCCACAGTTGAGGCGGCTCAAGCATTACAGATGCTCGAGGAAGGACACACCCAAAGAAGGGTTGTCCAAGGGCTTGGAGTGTCTCCTAGCGTCATCAACCGGCTCTGGAGACGATACCAAGATAACGGGCTGTACACCAAAAGACCTGGGCAAGGTAGCAAACGCATGACATCCGCAAGACAACGACAGAGTATTGCCCGGGCACTGCAAAACGACTTCCAACGGGCGACTGGGGTCCGTGTCTCAAACCACCGCAACCGGCTTCACGAGGACGGCCTTCGGGCTAGACGACCTGTTGTGGCCCCAGTTTTGACCCCAGCTCACCGAAGAGCACGTCTGGAGTTCTCCCGAGATCACGTACAGTGGCAGTTAGGCCACTGGACCCCAGATGAAAGCAGATTCAGTGTTTCGACCAACGACCGCCGTATCAGAGTGTGGAGACATGCTGGAGAGCGGTACGCACCGTGAAACATTGTGGAACATGACCGGTATGGTGGTGGTTCCGTAATGGTCTGGGAGGGCATATGCACTGAGGGACGCACAGACCTCTTTGTGCTGAATGGCGGTACCCTGACAGCTGCACGATGTGGAACAGATACTGGACCCTGCTGGAGCTGTGGGAGAGGAGTTCCTTTTCATGCAGGACAATGCTCGCCCTCACACTGCACGTGTCTCGATGAACTTCCTCCAGGAGCAAGGGATCCCCATAATGGAATGGCCAGCACGCTCACCAGACCTCAATCCCATCGAGCATGTCTGGGACATGCTGGTACGGAGGGTACATGCTCGCCAACCTCAGCCTGATAGCGTTCCAGCACTTACCGAGGCTTTGGTGGCAAAGTGGGGGAACATCCCCAGGACGCCATACGACGCGTGATTCGGAGCATGACTCGTCGTTGTCGGGCGTGCATCCAGGCAAGAAGAGGTTACACTCATTATTAGGGACTTCAGAACCAGTTTTTAAGACAATTCTGAGACATTCCTTGGCTGAGCCTATCTCTTGTTCATTTCTGTTTTGGGAATTATCTGGTACTCGCTTGTTCCAACAATAAAGTTCTCGTTTTGATTCCTTGCTGAACATTCCCTTTCATTGCTAACATATTGGGGAATACCCATAAGCAATTCTGAACCTAAACAAAGCATAGATTCTGAAATATCACAAATCAAAATCTTGTTGCCTTAATTGTTTTGAGTAGTGTAGTTCACCTTTGGCAGTTCCTTTTATCCGTCTTCAGTTCTAAAAAAAGCCAATGGACTCACGGGAAATTCAGGTCGACGCTCTTGCAGCCTGATTTTTTTCCTAGACAAAACTACGAATATGATGAACTAAGTAATGTTTATATATTGTATATCTCAGTACGGCTATACGTTTTTCCGAATATTTTGTATAAGATAATGAATATACGATATTAATTTAAACGATTCATTGCCTTATGTAGTGATTTTACCTTCATAAATATGAATAATATCACACGAACCGTCAAACTGCGAGAATATTGCATATTTTATATTTGAACTCTAGGCACAAAATACCACTTTAAAGCCCTTGTGATGCAGATAAAAAAAAAAATCTAAATTTCCTAGTTGTTTTCACGTCTCTAATGAATGGAAACTCTTTGAGCTGAAAAATCTCAAATGGCTGCATTCTTTACTAGTGAATCGATTTCACCCTACGTATTACCTCATGAAACCTTGTAACTGATTATTTTCGATAAGAAATTTTATCCTCAAAAATGTTTCCTGAATTGCAGATACAATTGTGACAGTTTCCCAGGTAATTTAGAGTACATTGTGGTAGGTGCATTTTTAGTGTTTTCGCCATGAACTATGCGGTTTTTAGCATTACTCAAATGACTTTCTTCTTAACCTAAAAATCCAAAGAATTTCCAGACATTAGTATAGTAAATTCAGTGTTCCCTCATCCTGCATTTTTGGTAGCTGTCATGCATATTTAGTGTTTTCGCCCTCAATTACGCTGTTCTTAGCATCACTCAAATGACCCTCTTCCTAACGTCAAAATGCAAACAATCTCCAGACGACATTAATACAGTTAGCTCAGTGTTCCTTCAAACTGGATTTTTTTGTAGATGTCCTGCACTATATGTCCGCAGGAGATGAAAAATAAAGTTGTATATGGTAATTAATTATATATCTCAGTACTGCGACAGTTTGTACTTTATAGAAGAGAGTCAAAAGCTCATCAATATTCCTTCTCACGAGGTGTCAGTTTTGAGATATTTTACCTAAGGAAATGTGGCTTATGGTGTTACACGAACCATCATAGTGTAAAAATTCTTTATCATTATTATCCTTTCATTGAAAAACATTCGAAGTTTATCGCTTGTGTCGGTGACTCTCACATCATTTGAAACATTTTTCTTAACCACTTCAAATGTCAGCTCTCCTTACGTGTCAAACAATTTCTTGTTAAATGTTTCCTAAATATGATTTTTTTTCATGCTGGAGTCTACTGAGTTTTGGTATGAATTAGGTGATTCCCAATAATTTTTCAGAATATTGGTGGACGTTGCATATTTAGCGATTTCGCTCAAAAATATGTTTATTTAACCATCAGTCCATTAAAATAGTTTTGAACTACTCCCAAAGTGAATGCTACCGGTATCTGCCGATACTAGTTCACCTTTGGCAGTACCATTTATCCCTGAATTCAGTTCTTAAAAAACCAACAGGCTCATTGAAAATTAAAAATCCGGATAGTCTGAACCAAAGCCCATATAACAACATGTCGGGACACACGCATATACGTGTCCGTTGGGGGGGGGACAGTCGTGACGTCAATGGCGTTAGTGATGACTCAGAAAACGGATCCAACGATATTTGAACAGGAACTTTAATAACATACCATGGCATCATATAAATTTCGTTTATTTATCACATTTAATTCTATGGTCAAAGCTTGATAAAAGGTTGATGTTCATGAGATGAAGAGCTGAGAAGTTTGTGAAGGGTTGATGAGCTGCCTTAAGGTAGGCAATCGATTGATGAAGGGTTTTCCTTTGTGACACGGACTATATGTCAGTAAATATAAGGAAAAGGTAGGAATTATAGAAAAAAAAATTGCATCCACTCGTTTATTATTCAAATTAATATTATTAACTGCATGGTCAGATTTACAGTATATGTTGAATATTTACATCTATCTTCCTACCTATCTGGTTATCTACATATCATCATCATCAGCCATCATTAATAGTACATTGCCGAAGAGACCTTCCCCAACCTTCATGAATTCCTTGATTGGGCCAATCTCTGCCAAGCTTTCCCCTGCCAATTTCTCTATCATCTCTCCACCTCCTGTCTGGCCTTTTTCTGATAGGCTTACAATCTGCTGGTGACCATTCAGTCAGCCTGTTGTTCCGTCGGTTATCCCTTATTCTTGCTACATGGTCTGCCCACCCCCATTTCTGTTCTTTTATAACTTCTATAATGTCTTTGACTAGTCTACTCTCACCCAAGGCGATCTTTTCCTGTCTCTTTGATATTATATAGAAATATATATGACATGCAATTAAGAAAAGGAGGTTATTATATGGACTTTGTGGAGTAAGGAGAGAAGAAAGGTGTAATTGGTGGGGAAAAAATAAAAACTACCAAATAATTTACTGTAAAATAAATACTACCCAGGGGGCAAAAAGCTACTTTTTCTGTTCAACCAGAATTGGGATGTTATAAAAGGTTATGACACCATTTTACTCCTTGGATCATCAGGACCAATATCCAGGAGCACAACCTAGGGTTGAGAAGTTTAACAATAATACAATTACAGGGTATATAAACAGAGGACATCTGAGGGTTGTCAATAACTGAACATGTCATCAATATAAGCTCTTATATCATCTTTTATAATATTCAATAAACATTTCATCCTCGCACCATAACATAATTTTTGTGAATGAGATCTAGCGAAACGCAACCGTTATAACTGCTAAAATAACTAACACTGAGATTTAATCCAAGAGATAATCCTGTTCAAACTGAGAAAAAGGATATATAGTATTTATAGAAAATCTCATCAGAGGCAGTGCTATTCTCAACTTCCAGGAACAGCTCTTTGGAGTTCTACAGCATCTGCAGGGAAGATAACATGGAAGATTCCCCTTGGCACATGAACAATTTTTAAAACCTTTTCTGCAACCACAATAAAGATTTCAAGATTAATCCCCGAGCTAGACCTCATCAGATCATATAGCCCTGCTAGGGTTACAGGAGAGCGCTACCTCTCCCAGCACAGTAGCCACCGGGCGGGGCGCGACCTCGCAACCTCACGATTACGAGCCCGACACCAAACCACCGAGCTACCGCGCTCCCCCCACAATAAAGAGATGTAGATATCTCTGGTGGTCACAATTCCGCACTCACTGAAACTGCCACAAGTTCTGTTTGTGTTACTGTCCATCCATATTCATCCAACTAAGGAATGCTTGGCTCTGCAGTGAGTGCTGTCTGGTCAGTGACTGTTGCCACGGCAGAACGTTTCAGATGCTGCATTTAAAGGAGCTTGAGGAGAGGTCTTGTTGGCTAGAAAAATGAATGTGAATCTCGCTCAAAGAGATATGACACCTCGGCATTCTTTCAGAATACGGTGACAAATAACTTCCTAGCCTGACTGATAACATCTTCAACTATGATAGCATCACTGTCACTGCCAAAGTCTTCGAAAGCATCCAGTTGAATTTTCTCACGATGCTAACCATCTTTTTTGCTGGTAATAAAATGACTGCTGGTGGTATCCCTGCCGCTTAAGACCGCGAACAATTGGAAGTTAGAGGCATCTGTGTGGCTGCAGTGTTTTGGCAATGTCATGTATGTTCTTGCCTGTTGCTGTCTTGACCCAAAGTTCAGGAAGATCTTTCAACAGTGTGGATGCATAATAAATTCAGGGGACAGCAACATCTGTATCACTTGAATGAACAATATCCTGATCAACTTTGCCTACTTGGCAACTAAACCAAAATAAATCACCCTCTCACAGGATAACGAGACCAGTAAAATACAGTAGGTAAAATACAGTACAACCTCTGTGAACTTTCAGATGAAGAATAATGTTGTGTATGGTAATTAATTATATATCTCGGGATTGTGACATTATTTGTACTTCATCGTATAAATTTATAGATGGGAGACAAAATCTCATCAATATTCCTTCTCACGAGTTATCAGTTTTGAGAGATTTTACCTAAGGAAATTTGGTTTATTGGCACTACTTCTATTCGCGAAGTTAGTTCTATAAAAGCCACTATACTAATCGGAAATTAAACATCCAAATAATCTGAACAAGGCAGACACGATAGTTCAGGTCGACGCTCCTGAAGCTTGATTTTTCCAAGACCCATGATGAACAATAAACTTGCAGATATGATGAAGCAATTAATGTTTATATATTGTATATCTCAGTAGGGCTATACGTTTTTTCGAATAATTTATAAATGAAAATGAATAAACGATCTTCATGTAAACGATTCATTTCCTCTCTGAGTGATATCCACGAGTTGTTTTAACGTCCCTAATAAATGGAACTCTTTGGACTTGAAACCATCATATGGCTGAATTCTTTACCTGTGAATAGATTTCACCCTACGTATTACCTCGTCTCTCCTTGTAACTGATTTTTTAAAATAAGGAATTTTATCATCCTCAAAAATGTTTCCTGAATTGCAGATACAATTGTGACTCTTTCCCGGCTAATTTAGAGTACATTGTGGAGGTTGCATTTTTTTTTTCGCCTTCAACTATGCGGTTTATAGCATTACTCAAACGACCTTCTTGTTAACGTCAAAATTCCAACAATTTCCAGACGACATTAATTCAATAAATTCAATGTTCCTTCATCCTGCATTTTTTTGTAGCTTTCATGCATATTTAAAGTATTTGTCCTTTATTAAGCTATTTTTAGCATCACTATAATGTCCATCTTCCTAACGTCAAAATGCAAACAATCTCCAGATGACATTAATACAGTTCTTTCAGTTTTCCTTCAAATTGATTTTTTGTTGGTGTCATGCACTATATGTCCTGGGAGATGAGGAACAAAGTTGTAAATGGTAATTAATTATATATCTCGGTACTGCGACAGTTTGTACTTTATCGTATAAATTTATAAATGAGAGTCAAAAGCTCATCAATATTCCTTCTCACGAGTTATCAGTTTTGAGAGATTTTACCTAAGGAAATTTGGCTTATTGTGTTACATGAATCTTCAGTGTGTAAATTTTTTTTATCATAATTAACCTTTTTTCAAAAACACTCATTCGATATTTCTCGCTTGTTTCGGTGACCCTCACATCATTTGAAACTAATTATTCTTAAACACTTCACATGACAGCTCTCCTTACGTGTCAATCATTTTCTTGTTAAATGTTTCCGAAATTTGATTTTTTCATGCTCACAAGTGTCTACTGGGTTTTGGAATGAATTAGATGTTTCTCCCAGTCATTATTCAGAACACTGGTGGAAATTGCATATTTAGCAATTTCGCCCAAAAATACGTTTATTCTTCTATCCGTCCATTAAAACAGTTTTCAACTACTCCCAAAAAGTATGCTCTCAGCAGTATCTAGTTCACCTTTGGCACTACCTTTTATCTGTAATGTCAGTTCAGAAAAAGCCAATAGACTCATCGGAAATTAATAATCCAGATAATCTGAACAAGGGAGAAACGTCTAGGAACAAAGTTCCTAGACCCATCATGAACAATGAATCTGCGTATCCAAGTAATGTTTATATATTGTTTATCTCAGCACGGCTATACTTTTTTCTGAAGATTGTATATATTACATTAAGTAAACGATCTTCATTTAAACGATTCATTGCCTCTCGGAGTTATTTTACGTTCATAAATATGAATAATGAATAATGATATCACACGAACCGTCAAACTGCGATAATATTGCATATTTTATATATGAACTCTGGGCACAGAATACCACATTAATGCTCTTGTGATGCAGATGAAAACAACTATACCCATTGTATCTCTTTCACGTCTCTAATGAATGGAAACTCTTTGAGTTTAAAACTCTCAAATGGCTGAATACGTTACCTGTAAATCGATTTCACCCTATGTATTACCTCATCTAGCCTTGTAAGGGGTTTTATCACCCTCAAAAATGTTTCCTGACATAGATACAACTGTGTTTCCCAACTAAGAGTACATTTGTGGAAGTTGCATATTTAGTGTTTTCGCCTTGAACTATGCGGTTTTTAGCATTACTCTAATGGCCTTATCACAAAAATCGAAACAATTTCCAGACGACATTAACACAGCAAATTTAATGTTCCTTCATCATGCATTTTTTGTAGCTGTCATGCATATTTAGAGTTTTCGACCTCATCACTCAAATGACCCTTTCCTAATGTGAAAATACAAATAATCTCCAGAAGACATTAACACAGTTCACTCTGAGCTCTTTCAACCTGGATTTGATTTAGCTGTCATGCACTATAAAGTACGTCCACGGAGATGAGAAAAGTTGTAAATGGTAATTAATAATATATCATGGTATTCTGACTGTTTGTACAATATTGTATAAAATTATAAATGTCAGAAGTTCATCAATACATTTGTGGAAGTTGCATATTTAGTGTTTTCGCCTTGAACTATGCGGTTTTTAGCATTACTCTAATGGCCTTATCACAAAAATCGAAACAATTTCCAGACGATATTAACACAGCAAATTTAATGTTCCTTCATCATGCATTTTTTGTAGCTGTCATGCATATTTAGAGTTTTCGACCTCATCACTCAAATGACCCTTTCCTAATGTGAAAATACAAATAATCTCCAGAAGACATTAATACAGTTCACTCTGAGCTCTTTCAACCTGGATTTGATTTAGCTGTCATGCACTATAAAGTACGTGTCAATTTTGAGAGATTTTATCTAATCAAATGTGGCTTATGGTTTTACACGAACCTTCAGTGTGTAAAAATTCTTTATCATTATTAATCTTTTTTTGAAAAACATTCGAAGTTTCTCGATTGTTTCGGTGACCCTCATATCATTTGAATCTCACTGTTCTTCAACACTTCAGATGACAGCTCTCCTTACGTGTCAATCAATTTTTTGCTAAATATTTCCTAAATGTTATATTTTTCATGCTCACAAGTGGCTACTGTTTTTTATGAATTTGGTGTGATCCAAATCATTATTCAGATCATTGGTGGAAGTTGCATATTTAGCGATATCGCCCAAATATACGTTTATTCTGCCATCACTCCAGTAAAATAGATTTGAACTATTCCCAAAGTGAATGCTATGAGCCGTAACTAGTTCACCTTTGGCACTACCTTTTATCCGTGGTCAGTTTTAAAAAAGACAATAGACTCATCGGAAATTAAAAATCCAGATAATTTGAACAAGGCAGACACGACAATTCAGGTCGACGCTCTTGCAGTTTGATTTTATCCTAGACCCATCATGAACAATTAAACTATGAATATGATGAACCAAGTAATATTTGTATATTGTACATCTCAGTACGGCTATACGTTTTACCAAATAATTTATACAAGATAATGAATAACCGATCATCATTTAAACGATTCATTGCCTCTCGTAGTGATATTACGTTCATAAATATGAATAATGATATCACACGAACCGTCAAACTTCGGGAATATTGCATATTCTATATTTGAACTCTAGGCACAGAATACCACTTTAAAGCTCATGCAGAGAAAAAAAAAAAAAAATTCCAATTTCTCTTAAATTTCCGAGTTCTTTTCACGTCTCTAATGAATGGAAACTCTTTGGGCTTAAAACCATGAAATGGCTGCATTCTTTACCTGTGAATCGATTTCACCCTATGAATTACCTCATCTAGCCTTGTAACTGATTTTCATCGATATTGAATTTTACGCTCAAAAATGTTTCCTGAATAGTTGATACAATTGTGACTGTTACCCAGCATATTTAGAGTACATTTGCGGAAGTTTCATATTTAGTTTTTTCGCCTTCAACTATGCGGTTTTTAGCATTACTCAAATGACCTTCTTAGCGTAAAAATCCAAAAAATTTCCAGACGACTAACAAAGTAAATTCAATGTCCCGTCATCATGGTTTTTTGCAGCTGTCATTCATATTTAAAGTTTTCGCCCTCCATTAATCAGTTTTTAGTATCATTCAAAGACCCTCTTCCTAACGTCAAAATGCAAATAATCTCCAGAAGATAACAATACAGTTCAGTCAGTGCTCCTTCAACCTGGATTTTTTTTGAAGTGTCAAGCACTATATGTCCACGGAGATGAGGAATAATGTAAATAGTAATTACTTATATATCTCGGTTCTGCGACACCGTTTGTAATTTATCGTGTAAATTTAAAGATGAGAGTCAATAGCTCATCAATAATCTTTATCACGAGGTGTCAGTTTTGAGATATTTTACTTAAGGAAATGTGGCTTATGAGGTTACACGAACCTTCACGGTGTGTAAAAATTCTTTATCATTAGTAACCTTTTTTGAAAAGTTTCTCACTTGTTTAGGTGACCCCAACATCATTTGAAACATTGTTCTTAAACGCTTCAGATGACAGCTATCCTTACGTGTAAATCAATTTCTTATTAAATGTTCCTAAATGTTTTATTATTTTTCATGTTCATGTGTCTACTGAGTTTTGGTATGAATTAGGTGTGTTTCCCAATCATTATTCAGAGCACTAGTGGAAGTTGCACATTTAGCGATTTCGCCCAAAATTATGTTTATTCAGCCATCAATCCAGTAAAATACTTTTGAAGTACTCCCAAAGTGAATGCCATCAGCCGTTACTACAGTATACTACTCAAACCAATTAAGGGAACAAGATTTTGATTTATGATATTTCCGAATCTATGTTTTGTTTGGGTTCAGAAATAGTGTTGTGAGCTGAGCAGTGATTGAGGAACCGAATACATCTGAGTTGAGTTGTCCTTTCTGAGTGTCAATAAAAATGGGAGTGTCACCCTACCCCTATATAAAGAGTGAAAATTTCATTTTTCATTGAGTAGAATTGGTCAAAATCAGCATTAACGAGGTGTTTCTGGCTTTGGGCGATTTCGTTGTGTTTCCCTGTCATCACTGAGTGTGTGCGGCGGTATTTGTCCACAGTTGAGGCGGCTCAAGCATTACAGATGCTCGAGGAAGGACACACCCAAAGAAGGGTTGTCCAAGGGCTTGGAGTGTCTCCTAGCGTCATCAACCGGCTCTGGAGACGATACCAAGATAACGGGCTGTACACCAAAAGACCTGGGCAAGGTAGCAAACGCATGACATCCGCAAGACAACGACAGAGTATTGCCCGGGCACTGCAAAACGACTTCCAACGGGCGACTGGGGTCCGTGTCTCAAACCACCGCAACCGGCTTCACGAGGACGGCCTTCGGGCTAGACGACCTGTTGTGGCCCCAGTTTTGACCCCAGCTCACCGAAGAGCACGTCTGGAGTTCTCCCGAGATCACGTACAGTGGCAGTTAGGCCACTGGACCCCAGATGAAAGCAGATTCAGTGTTTCGACCAACGACCGCCGTATCAGAGTGTGGAGACATGCTGGAGAGCGGTACGCACCGTGAAACATTGTGGAACATGACCGGTATGGTGGTGGTTCCGTAATGGTCTGGGAGGGCATATGCACTGAGGGACGCACAGACCTCTTTGTGCTGAATGGCGGTACCCTGACAGCTGCACGATGTGGAACAGATACTGGACCCTGCTGGAGCTGTGGGAGAGGAGTTCCTTTTCATGCAGGACAATGCTCGCCCTCACACTGCACGTGTCTCGATGAACTTCCTCCAGGAGCAAGGGATCCCCATAATGGAATGGCCAGCACGCTCACCAGACCTCAATCCCATCGAGCATGTCTGGGACATGCTGGTACGGAGGGTACATGCTCGCCAACCTCAGCCTGATAGCGTTCCAGCACTTACCGAGGCTTTGGTGGCAAAGTGGGGGAACATCCCCCAGGACGCCATACGACGCGTGATTCGGAGCATGACTCGTCGTTGTCGGGCGTGCATCCAGGCAAGAAGAGGTTACACTCATTATTAGGGACTTCAGAACCAGTTTTTAAGACAATTCTGAGACATTCCTTGGCTGAGCCTATCTCTTGTTCATTTCTGTTTTGGGAATTATCTGGTACTCGCTTGTTCCAACAATAAAGTTCTCGTTTTGATTCCTTGCTGAACATTCCCTTTCATTGCTAACATATTGGGGAATACCCATAAGCAATTCTGAACCTAAACAAAGCATAGATTCTGAAATATCACAAATCAAAATCTTGTTGCCTTAATTGTTTTGAGTAGTGTAGTTCACCTTTGGCAGTTCCTTTTATCCGTCTTCAGTTCTAAAAAAAGCCAATGGACTCACGGGAAATTCAGGTCGACGCTCTTGCAGCCTGATTTTTCCTAGACAAAACTACGAATATGATGAACTAAGTAATGTTTATATATTGTATATCTCAGTACGGCTATACGTTTTTCCGAATATTTTGTATAAGATAATGAATATACGATATTAATTTAAACGATTCATTGCCTTATGTAGTGATTTTACCTTCATAAATATGAATAATATCACACGAACCGTCAAACTGCGAGAATATTGCATATTTTATATTTGAACTCTAGGCACAAAATACCACTTTAAAGCCCTTGTGATGCAGATAAAAAAAAAAAAATCTAAATTTCCTAGTTGTTTTCACGTCTCTAATGAATGGAAACTCTTTGAGCTGAAAAATCTCAAATGGCTGCATTCTTTACTAGTGAATCGATTTCACCCTACGTATTACCTCATGAAACCTTGTAACTGATTATTTTCGATAAGAAATTTTATCCTCAAAAATGTTTCCTGAATTGCAGATACAATTGTGACAGTTTCCCAGGTAATTTAGAGTACATTGTGGTAGGTGCATTTTTAGTGTTTTCGCCATGAACTATGCGGTTTTTAGCATTACTCAAATGACTTTCTTCTTAACCTAAAAATCCAAAGAATTTCCAGACATTAGTATAGTAAATTCAGTGTTCCCTCATCCTGCATTTTTGGTAGCTGTCATGCATATTTAGTGTTTTCGCCCTCAATTACGCTGTTCTTAGCATCACTCAAATGACCCTCTTCCTAACGTCAAAATGCAAACAATCTCCAGACGACATTAATACAGTTAGCTCAGTGTTCCTTCAAACTGGATTTTTTTGTAGATGTCCTGCACTATATGTCCGCAGGAGATGAAAAATAAAGTTGTATATGGTAATTAATTATATATCTCAGTACTGCGACAGTTTGTACTTTATAGAAGAGAGTCAAAAGCTCATCAATATTCCTTCTCACGAGGTGTCAGTTTTGAGATATTTTACCTAAGGAAATGTGGCTTATGGTGTTACACGAACCATCATAGTGTAAAAATTCTTTATCATTATTATCCTTTCATTGAAAAACATTCGAAGTTTATCGCTTGTGTCGGTGACTCTCACATCATTTGAAACATTTTTCTTAACCACTTCAAATGTCAGCTCTCCTTACGTGTCAAACAATTTCTTGTTAAATGTTTCCTAAATATGATTTTTTCATGCTGGAGTCTACTGAGTTTTGGTATGAATTAGGTGATTCCCAATAATTTTTCAGAATATTGGTGGACGTTGCATATTTAGCGATTTCGCTCAAAAATATGTTTATTTAACCATCAGTCCATTAAAATAGTTTTGAACTACTCCCAAAGTGAATGCTACCGGTATCTGCCGATACTAGTTCACCTTTGGCAGTACCATTTATCCCTGAATTCAGTTCTTAAAAAACCAACAGGCTCATTGAAAATTAAAAATCCGGATAGTCTGAACCAAAGCCCATATAACAACATGTCGGGACACACGCATATACGTGTCCGTTGGGGGGGGGGGACAGTCGTGACGTCAATGGCGTTAGTGATGACTCAGAAAACGGATCCAACGATATTTGAACAGGAACTTTAATAACATACCATGGCATCATATAAATTTCGTTTATTTATCACATTTAATTCTATGGTCAAAGCTTGATAAAAGGTTGATGTTCATGAGATGAAGAGCTGAGAAGTTTGTGAAGGGTTGATGAGCTGCCTTAAGGTAGGCAATCGATTGATGAAGGGTTTTCCTTTGTGACACGGACTATATGTCAGTAAATATAAGGAAAAGGTAGGAATTATAGAAAAAAAAATTGCATCCACTCGTTTATTATTCAAATTAATATTATTAACTGCATGGTCAGATTTACAGTATATGTTGAATATTTACATCTATCTTCCTACCTATCTGGTTATCTACATATCATCATCATCAGCCATCATTAATAGTACATTGCCGAAGAGACCTTCCCCAACCTTCATGAATTCCTTGATTGGGCCAATCTCTGCCAAGCTTTCCCTGCCAATTTCTCTATCATCTCTCCACCTCCTGTCTGGCCTTTTTCTGATAGGCTTACAATCTGCTGGTGACCATTCAGTCAGCCTGTTGTTCCGTCGGTTATCCCTTATTCTTGCTACATGGTCTGCCCACCCCCATTTCTGTTCTTTTATAACTTCTATAATGTCTTTGACTAGTCTACTCTCACCCAAGGCGATCTTTTCCTGTCTCTTTGATATTATATAGAAATATATATGACATGCAATTAAGAAAAGGAGGTTATTATATGGACTTTGTGGAGTAAGGAGAGAAGAAAGGTGTAATTGGTGGGGAAAAAATAAAAACTACCAAATAATTTACTGTAAAATAAATACTACCCAGGGGGCAAAAAGCTACTTTTTCTGTTCAACCAGAATTGGGATGTTATAAAAGGTTATGACACCATTTTACTCCTTGGATCATCAGGACCAATATCCAGGAGCACAACCTAGGGTTGAGAAGTTTAACAATAATACAATTACAGGGTATATAAACAGAGGACATCTGAGGGTTGTCAATAACTGAACATGTCATGAATATAAGCTCTTATATCATCTTTTATAATATTCAATAAACATTTCATCCTCGCACCATAACATAATTTTTGTGAATGAGATCTAGCGAAACGCAACCGTTATAACTGCTAAAATAACTAACACTGAGATTTAATCCAAGAGATAATCCTGTTCAAACTGAGAAAAAGGATATATAGTATTTATAGAAAATCTCATCAGAGGCAGTGCTATTCTCAACTTCCAGGAACAGCTCTTTGGAGTTCTACAGCATCTGCAGGGAAGATAACATGGAAGATTCCCCTTGGCACATGAACAATTTTTTAAAACCTTTTCTGCAACCACAATAAAGATTTCAAGATTAATCCCCGAGCTAGACCTCATCAGATCATATAGCCCTGCTAGGGTTACAGGAGAGCGCTACCTCTCCCAGCACAGTAGCCACCGGGCGGGGCGCGACCTCGCAACCTCACGATTACGAGCCCGACACCAAACCACCGAGCTACCGCGCTCCCCCCACAATAAAGAGATGTAGATATCTCTGGTGGTCACAATTCCGCACTCACTGAAACTGCCACAAGTTCTGTTTGTGTTACTGTCCATCCATATTCATCCAACTAAGGAATGCTTGGCTCTGCAGTGAGTGCTGTCTGGTCAGTGACTGTTGCCACGGCAGAACGTTTCAGATGCTGCATTTAAAGGAGCTTGAGGAGAGGTCTTGTTGGCTAGAAAAATGAATGTGAATCTCGCTCAAAGAGATATGACACCTCGGCATTCTTTCAGAATACGGTGACAAATAACTTCCTAGCCTGACTGATAACATCTTCAACTATGATAGCATCACTGTCACTGCCAAAGTCTTCGAAAGCATCCAGTTGAATTTTCTCACGATGCTAACCATCTTTTTTGCTGGTAAAAAAAGACTGCTGGTGGTATCCCTGCCGCTTAAGACCGCGAACAATTGGAAGTTAGAGGCATCTGTGTGGCTGCAGTGTTTTGGCAATGTCATGTATGTTCTTGCCTGTTGCTGTCTTGACCCAAAGTTCAGGAAGATCTTTCAACAGTGTGGATGCATAATAAATTCAGGGGACAGCAACATCTGTATCACTTGAATGAACAATATCCTGATCAACTTTGCCTACTTGGCAACTAAACCAAAATAAATCACCCTCTCACAGGATAACGAGACCAGTAAAATACAGTAGGTAAAATACAGTACAACCTCTGTGAACTTTCAGATGAAGAATAATGTTGTGTATGGTAATTAATTATATATCTCGGGATTGTGACATTATTTGTACTTCATCGTATAAATTTATAGATGGGAGACAAAATCTCATCAATATTCCTTCTCACGAGTTATCAGTTTTGAGAGATTTTACCTAAGGAAGTTTGGTTTATTGGCACTACTTCTATTCGCGAAGTTAGTTCTATAAAAGCCACTATACTAATCGGAAATTAAACATCCAAATAATCTGAACAAGGCAGACACGATAGTTCAGGTCGACGCTCCTGAAGCTTGATTTTTTCCAAGACCCATGATGAACAATAAACTTGCAGATATGATGAAGCAATTAATGTTTATATATTGTATATCTCAGTAGGGCTATACGTTTTTTCGAATAATTTATAAATGAAAATGAATAAACGATCTTCATGTAAACGATTCATTTCCTCTCTGAGTGATATCCACGAGTTGTTTTAACGTCCCTAATAAATGGAACTCTTTGGACTTGAAACCATCATATGGCTGAATTCTTTACCTGTGAATAGATTTCACCCTACGTATTACCTCGTCTCTCCTTGTAACTGATTTTTTAAAATAAGGAATTTTATCATCCTCAAAAATGTTTCCTGAATTGCAGATACAATTGTGACTCTTTCCCGGCTAATTTAGAGTACATTGTGGAGGTTGCATTTTTTGTTTTCGCCTTCAACTATGCGGTTTATAGCATTACTCAAACGACCTTCTTGTTAACGTCAAAATTCCAACAATTTCCAGACGACATTAATTCAATAAATTCAATGTTCCTTCATCCTGCATTTTTTTGTAGCTTTCATGCATATTTAAAGTATTTGTCCTTTATTAAGCTATTTTTAGCATCACTATAATGTCCATCTTCCTAACGTCAAAATGCAAACAATCTCCAGATGACATTAATACAGTTCTTTCAGTTTTCCTTCAAATTGATTTTTTGTTGGTGTCATGCACTATATGTCCTGGGAGATGAGGAACAAAGTTGTAAATGGTAATTAATTATATATCTCGGTACTGCGACAGTTTGTACTTTATCGTATAAATTTATAAATGAGAGTCAAAAGCTCATCAATATTCCTTCTCACGAGTTATCAGTTTTGAGAGATTTTACCTAAGGAAATTTGGCTTATTGTGTTACATGAATCTTCAGTGTGTAAATTTTTTTATCATAATTAACCTTTTTTCAAAAACACTCATTCGATATTTCTCGCTTGTTTCGGTGACCCTCACATCATTTGAAACTAATTATTCTTAAACACTTCACATGACAGCTCTCCTTACGTGTCAATCATTTTCTTGTTAAATGTTTCCGAAATTTGATTTTTTTCATGCTCACAAGTGTCTACTGGGTTTTGGAATGAATTAGATGTTTCTCCCAGTCATTATTCAGAACACTGGTGGAAATTGCATATTTAGCAATTTCGCCCAAAAATACGTTTATTCTTCTATCCGTCCATTAAAACAGTTTTCAACTACTCCCAAAAAGTATGCTCTCAGCAGTATCTAGTTCACCTTTGGCACTACCTTTTATCTGTAATGTCAGTTCAGAAAAAGCCAATAGACTCATCGGAAATTAATAATCCAGATAATCTGAACAAGGGAGAAACGTCTAGGAACAAAGTTCCTAGACCCATCATGAACAATGAATCTGCGTATCCAAGTAATGTTTATATATTGTTTATCTCAGCACGGCTATACTTTTTTTCTGAAGATTGTATATATTACATTAAGTAAACGATCTTCATTTAAACGATTCATTGCCTCTCGGAGTTATTTTACGTTCATAAATATGAATAATGAATAATGATATCACACGAACCGTCAAACTGCGATAATATTGCATATTTTATATATGAACTCTGGGCACAGAATACCACATTAATGCTCTTGTGATGCAGATGAAAACAACTATACCCATTGTATCTCTTTCACGTCTCTAATGAATGGAAACTCTTTGAGTTTAAAACTCTCAAATGGCTGAATACGTTACCTGTAAATCGATTTCACCCTATGTATTACCTCATCTAGCCTTGTAAGGGGTTTTATCACCCTCAAAAATGTTTCCTGACATAGATACAACTGTGTTTCCCAACTAAGAGTACATTTGTGGAAGTTGCATATTTAGTGTTTTCGCCTTGAACTATGCGGTTTTTAGCATTACTCTAATGGCCTTATCACAAAAATCGAAACAATTTCCAGACGACATTAACACAGCAAATTTAATGTTCCTTCATCATGCATTTTTTGTAGCTGTCATGCATATTTAGAGTTTTCGACCTCATCACTCAAATGACCCTTTCCTAATGTGAAAATACAAATAATCTCCAGAAGACATTAACACAGTTCACTCTGAGCTCTTTCAACCTGGATTTGATTTAGCTGTCATGCACTATAAAGTACGTCCACGGAGATGAGAAAAGTTGTAAATGGTAATTAATAATATATCATGGTATTCTGACTGTTTGTACAATATTGTATAAAATTATAAATGTCAGAAGTTCATCAATACATTTGTGGAAGTTGCATATTTAGTGTTTTCGCCTTGAACTATGCGGTTTTTAGCATTACTCTAATGGCCTTATCACAAAAATCGAAACAATTTCCAGACGATATTAACACAGCAAATTTAATGTTCCTTCATCATGCATTTTTTGTAGCTGTCATGCATATTTAGAGTTTTCGACCTCATCACTCAAATGACCCTTTCCTAATGTGAAAATACAAATAATCTCCAGAAGACATTAATACAGTTCACTCTGAGCTCTTTCAACCTGGATTTGATTTAGCTGTCATGCACTATAAAGTACGTGTCAATTTTGAGAGATTTTATCTAATCAAATGTGGCTTATGGTTTTACACGAACCTTCAGTGTGTAAAAATTCTTTATCATTATTAATCTTTTTTTGAAAAACATTCGAAGTTTCTCGATTGTTTCGGTGACCCTCATATCATTTGAATCTCACTGTTCTTCAACACTTCAGATGACAGCTCTCCTTACGTGTCAATCAATTTTTTGCTAAATATTTCCTAAATGTTATATTTTTCATGCTCACAAGTGGCTACTGTTTTTTATGAATTTGGTGTGATCCAAATCATTATTCAGATCATTGGTGGAAGTTGCATATTTAGCGATATCGCCCAAATATACGTTTATTCTGCCATCACTCCAGTAAAATAGATTTGAACTATTCCCAAAGTGAATGCTATGAGCCGTAACTAGTTCACCTTTGGCACTACCTTTTATCCGTGGTCAGTTTTAAAAAAGACAATAGACTCATCGGAAATTAAAAATCCAGATAATTTGAACAAGGCAGACACGACAATTCAGGTCGACGCTCTTGCAGTTTGATTTTATCCTAGACCCATCATGAACAATTAAACTATGAATATGATGAACCAAGTAATATTTGTATATTGTACATCTCAGTACGGCTATACGTTTTACCAAATAATTTATACAAGATAATGAATAACCGATCATCATTTAAACGATTCATTGCCTCTCGTAGTGATATTACGTTCATAAATATGAATAATGATATCACACGAACCGTCAAACTTCGGGAATATTGCATATTCTATATTTGAACTCTAGGCACAGAATACCACTTTAAAGCTCATGCAGAGAAAAAAAAATTCCAATTTCTCTTAAATTTCCGAGTTCTTTTCACGTCTCTAATGAATGGAAACTCTTTGGGCTTAAAACCATGAAATGGCTGCATTCTTTACCTGTGAATCGATTTCACCCTATGAATTACCTCATCTAGCCTTGTAACTGATTTTCATCGATATTGAATTTTACGCTCAAAAATGTTTCCTGAATAGTTGATACAATTGTGACTGTTACCCAGCATATTTAGAGTACATTTGCGGAAGTTTCATATTTAGTTTTTTCGCCTTCAACTATGCGGTTTTTAGCATTACTCAAATGACCTTCTTAGCGTAAAAATCCAAAAAATTTCCAGACGACTAACAAAGTAAATTCAATGTCCCGTCATCATGGTTTTTTGCAGCTGTCATTCATATTTAAAGTTTTCGCCCTCCATTAATCAGTTTTTAGTATCATTCAAAGACCCTCTTCCTAACGTCAAAATGCAAATAATCTCCAGAAGATAACAATACAGTTCAGTCAGTGCTCCTTCAACCTGGATTTTTTTTGAAGTGTCAAGCACTATATGTCCACGGAGATGAGGAATAATGTAAATAGTAATTACTTATATATCTCGGTTCTGCGACACCGTTTGTAATTTATCGTGTAAATTTAAAGATGAGAGTCAATAGCTCATCAATAATCTTTATCACGAGGTGTCAGTTTTGAGATATTTTACTTAAGGAAATGTGGCTTATGAGGTTACACGAACCTTCACGGTGTGTAAAAATTCTTTATCATTAGTAACCTTTTTTGAAAAGTTTCTCACTTGTTTAGGTGACCCCAACATCATTTGAAACATTGTTCTTAAACGCTTCAGATGACAGCTATCCTTACGTGTAAATCAATTTCTTATTAAATGTTCCTAAATGTTTTATTATTTTTCATGTTCATGTGTCTACTGAGTTTTGGTATGAATTAGGTGTGTTTCCCAATCATTATTCAGAGCACTAGTGGAAGTTGCACATTTAGCGATTTCGCCCAAAATTATGTTTATTCAGCCATCAATCCAGTAAAATACTTTTGAAGTACTCCCAAAGTGAATGCCATCAGCCGTTACTACAGTATACTACTCAAACCAATTAAGGGAACAAGATTTTGATTTATGATATTTCCGAATCTATGTTTTGTTTGGGTTCAGAAATAGTGTTGTGAGCTGAGCAGTGATTGAGGAACCGAATACATCTGAGTTGAGTTGTCCTTTCTGAGTGTCAATAAAAATGGGAGTGTCACCCTACCCCTATATAAAGAGTGAAAATTTCATTTTTCATTGAGTAGAATTGGTCAAAATCAGCATTAACGAGGTGTTTCTGGCTTTGGGCGATTTCGTTGTGTTTCCCTGTCATCACTGAGTGTGTGCGGCGGTATTTGTCCACAGTTGAGGCGGCTCAAGCATTACAGATGCTCGAGGAAGGACACACCCAAAGAAGGGTTGTCCAAGGGCTTGGAGTGTCTCCTAGCGTCATCAACCGGCTCTGGAGACGATACCAAGATAACGGGCTGTACACCAAAAGACCTGGGCAAGGTAGCAAACGCATGACATCCGCAAGACAACGACAGAGTATTGCCCGGGCACTGCAAAACGACTTCCAACGGGCGACTGGGGTCCGTGTCTCAAACCACCGCAACCGGCTTCACGAGGACGGCCTTCGGGCTAGACGACCTGTTGTGGCCCCAGTTTTGACCCCAGCTCACCGAAGAGCACGTCTGGAGTTCTCCCGAGATCACGTACAGTGGCAGTTAGGCCACTGGACCCCAGATGAAAGCAGATTCAGTGTTTCGACCAACGACCGCCGTATCAGAGTGTGGAGACATGCTGGAGAGCGGTACGCACCGTGAAACATTGTGGAACATGACCGGTATGGTGGTGGTTCCGTAATGGTCTGGGAGGGCATATGCACTGAGGGACGCACAGACCTCTTTGTGCTGAATGGCGGTACCCTGACAGCTGCACGATGTGGAACAGATACTGGACCCTGCTGGAGCTGTGGGAGAGGAGTTCCTTTTCATGCAGGACAATGCTCGCCCTCACACTGCACGTGTCTCGATGAACTTCCTCCAGGAGCAAGGGATCCCCATAATGGAATGGCCAGCACGCTCACCAGACCTCAATCCCATCGAGCATGTCTGGGACATGCTGGTACGGAGGGTACATGCTCGCCAACCTCAGCCTGATAGCGTTCCAGCACTTACCGAGGCTTTGGTGGCAAAGTGGGGGAACATCCCCCAGGACGCCATACGACGCGTGATTCGGAGCATGACTCGTCGTTGTCGGGCGTGCATCCAGGCAAGAAGAGGTTACACTCATTATTAGGGACTTCAGAACCAGTTTTTAAGACAATTCTGAGACATTCCTTGGCTGAGCCTATCTCTTGTTCATTTCTGTTTTGGGAATTATCTGGTACTCGCTTGTTCCAACAATAAAGTTCTCGTTTTGATTCCTTGCTGAACATTCCCTTTCATTGCTAACATATTGGGGAATACCCATAAGCAATTCTGAACCTAAACAAAGCATAGATTCTGAAATATCACAAATCAAAATCTTGTTGCCTTAATTGTTTTGAGTAGTGTAGTTCACCTTTGGCAGTTCCTTTTATCCGTCTTCAGTTCTAAAAAAGCCAATGGACTCACGGGAAATTCAGGTCGACGCTCTTGCAGCCTGATTTTTTCCTAGACAAAACTACGAATATGATGAACTAAGTAATGTTTATATATTGTATATCTCAGTACGGCTATACGTTTTTCCGAATATTTTGTATAAGATAATGAATATACGATATTAATTTAAACGATTCATTGCCTTATGTAGTGATTTTACCTTCATAAATATGAATAATATCACACGAACCGTCAAACTGCGAGAATATTGCATATTTTATATTTGAACTCTAGGCACAAAATACCACTTTAAAGCCCTTGTGATGCAGATAAAAAAAAATCTAAATTTCCTAGTTGTTTTCACGTCTCTAATGAATGGAAACTCTTTGAGCTGAAAAATCTCAAATGGCTGCATTCTTTACTAGTGAATCGATTTCACCCTACGTATTACCTCATGAAACCTTGTAACTGATTATTTTCGATAAGAAATTTTATCCTCAAAAATGTTTCCTGAATTGCAGATACAATTGTGACAGTTTCCCAGGTAATTTAGAGTACATTGTGGTAGGTGCATTTTTAGTGTTTTCGCCATGAACTATGCGGTTTTTAGCATTACTCAAATGACTTTCTTCTTAACCTAAAAATCCAAAGAATTTCCAGACATTAGTATAGTAAATTCAGTGTTCCCTCATCCTGCATTTTTGGTAGCTGTCATGCATATTTAGTGTTTTCGCCCTCAATTACGCTGTTCTTAGCATCACTCAAATGACCCTCTTCCTAACGTCAAAATGCAAACAATCTCCAGACGACATTAATACAGTTAGCTCAGTGTTCCTTCAAACTGTATTTTTTTTAGATGTCCTGCACTATATGTCCGCAGGAGATGAAAAATAAAGTTGTATATGGTAATTAATTATATATCTCAGTACTGCGACAGTTTGTACTTTATAGAAGAGAGTCAAAAGCTCATCAATATTCCTTCTCACGAGGTGTCAGTTTTGAGATATTTTACCTAAGGAAATGTGGCTTATGGTGTTACACGAACCATCATAGTGTAAAAATTCTTTATCATTATTATCCTTTCATTGAAAAACATTCGAAGTTTATCGCTTGTGTCGGTGACTCTCACATCATTTGAAACATTTTTCTTAACCACTTCAAATGTCAGCTCTCCTTACGTGTCAAACAATTTCTTGTTAAATGTTTCCTAAATATGATTTTTTTCATGCTGGAGTCTACTGAGTTTTGGTATGAATTAGGTGATTCCCAATAATTTTTCAGAATATTGGTGGACGTTGCATATTTAGCGATTTCGCTCAAAAATATGTTTATTTAACCATCAGTCCATTAAAATAGTTTTGAACTACTCCCAAAGTGAATGCTACCGGTATCTGCCGATACTAGTTCACCTTTGGCAGTACCATTTATCCCTGAATTCAGTTCTTAAAAAACCAACAGGCTCATTGAAAATTAAAAATCCGGATAGTCTGAACCAAAGCCCATATAACAACATGTCGGGACACACGCATATACGTGTCCGTTGGGGGGGGGGGGACAGTCGTGACGTCAATGGCGTTAGTGATGACTCAGAAAACGGATCCAACGATATTTGAACAGGAACTTTAATAACATACCATGGCATCATATAAATTTCGTTTATTTATCACATTTAATTCTATGGTCAAAGCTTGATAAAAGGTTGATGTTCATGAGATGAAGAGCTGAGAAGTTTGTGAAGGGTTGATGAGCTGCCTTAAGGTAGGCAATCGATTGATGAAGGGTTTTCCTTTGTGACACGGACTATATGTCAGTAAATATAAGGAAAAGGTAGGAATTATAGAAAAAAAAATTGCATCCACTCGTTTATTATTCAAATTAATATTATTAACTGCATGGTCAGATTTACAGTATATGTTGAATATTTACATCTATCTTCCTACCTATCTGGTTATCTACATATCATCATCATCAGCCATCATTAATAGTACATTGCCGAAGAGACCTTCCCCAACCTTCATGAATTCCTTGATTGGGCCAATCTCTGCCAAGCTTTCCCTGCCAATTTCTCTATCATCTCTCCACCTCCTGTCTGGCCTTTTTCTGATAGGCTTACAATCTGCTGGTGACCATTCAGTCAGCCTGTTGTTCCGTCGGTTATCCCTTATTCTTGCTACATGGTCTGCCCACCCCCATTTCTGTTCTTTTATAACTTCTATAATGTCTTTGACTAGTCTACTCTCACCCAAGGCGATCTTTTCCTGTCTCTTTGATATTATATAGAAATATATATGACATGCAATTAAGAAAAGGAGGTTATTATATGGACTTTGTGGAGTAAGGAGAGAAGAAAGGTGTAATTGGTGGGGAAAAAATAAAAACTACCAAATAATTTACTGTAAAATAAATACTACCCAGGGGGCAAAAAGCTACTTTTTCTGTTCAACCAGAATTGGGATGTTATAAAAGGTTATGACACCATTTTACTCCTTGGATCATCAGGACCAATATCCAGGAGCACAACCTAGGGTTGAGAAGTTTAACAATAATACAATTACAGGGTATATAAACAGAGGACATCTGAGGGTTGTCAATAACTGAACATGTCATGAATATAAGCTCTTATATCATCTTTTATAATATTCAATAAACATTTCATCCTCGCACCATAACATAATTTTTGTGAATGAGATCTAGCGAAACGCAACCGTTATAACTGCTAAAATAACTAACACTGAGATTTAATCCAAGAGATAATCCTGTTCAAACTGAGAAAAAGGATATATAGTATTTATAGAAAATCTCATCAGAGGCAGTGCTATTCTCAACTTCCAGGAACAGCTCTTTGGAGTTCTACAGCATCTGCAGGGAAGATAACATGGAAGATTCCCCTTGGCACATGAACAATTTTTTAAAACCTTTTCTGCAACCACAATAAAGATTTCAAGATTAATCCCCGAGCTAGACCTCATCAGATCATATAGCCCTGCTAGGGTTACAGGAGAGCGCTACCTCTCCCAGCACAGTAGCCACCGGGCGGGGCGCGACCTCGCAACCTCACGATTACGAGCCCGACACCAAACCACCGAGCTACCGCGCTCCCCCCACAATAAAGAGATGTAGATATCTCTGGTGGTCACAATTCCGCACTCACTGAAACTGCCACAAGTTCTGTTTGTGTTACTGTCCATCCATATTCATCCAACTAAGGAATGCTTGGCTCTGCAGTGAGTGCTGTCTGGTCAGTGACTGTTGCCACGGCAGAACGTTTCAGATGCTGCATTTAAAGGAGCTTGAGGAGAGGTCTTGTTGGCTAGAAAAATGAATGTGAATCTCGCTCAAAGAGATATGACACCTCGGCATTCTTTCAGAATACGGTGACAAATAACTTCCTAGCCTGACTGATAACATCTTCAACTATGATAGCATCACTGTCACTGCCAAAGTCTTCGAAAGCATCCAGTTGAATTTTCTCACGATGCTAACCATCTTTTTTGCTGGTAAAAAAAAGACTGCTGGTGGTATCCCTGCCGCTTAAGACCGCGAACAATTGGAAGTTAGAGGCATCTGTGTGGCTGCAGTGTTTTGGCAATGTCATGTATGTTCTTGCCTGTTGCTGTCTTGACCCAAAGTTCAGGAAGATCTTTCAACAGTGTGGATGCATAATAAATTCAGGGGACAGCAACATCTGTATCACTTGAATGAACAATATCCTGATCAACTTTGCCTACTTGGCAACTAAACCAAAATAAATCACCCTCTCACAGGATAACGAGACCAGTAAAATACAGTAGGTAAAATACAGTACAACCTCTGTGAACTTTCAGATGAAGAATAATGTTGTGTATGGTAATTAATTATATATCTCGGGATTGTGACATTATTTGTACTTCATCGTATAAATTTATAGATGGGAGACAAAATCTCATCAATATTCCTTCTCACGAGTTATCAGTTTTGAGAGATTTTACCTAAGGAAATTTGGTTTATTGGCACTACTTCTATTCGCGAAGTTAGTTCTATAAAAGCCACTATACTAATCGGAAATTAAACATCCAAATAATCTGAACAAGGCAGACACGATAGTTCAGGTCGACGCTCCTGAAGCTTGATTTTTTCCAAGACCCATGATGAACAATAAACTTGCAGATATGATGAAGCAATTAATGTTTATATATTGTATATCTCAGTAGGGCTATACGTTTTTTCGAATAATTTATAAATGAAAATGAATAAACGATCTTCATGTAAACGATTCATTTCCTCTCTGAGTGATATCCACGAGTTGTTTTAACGTCCCTAATAAATGGAACTCTTTGGACTTGAAACCATCATATGGCTGAATTCTTTACCTGTGAATAGATTTCACCCTACGTATTACCTCGTCTCTCCTTGTAACTGATTTTTTAAAATAAGGAATTTTATCATCCTCAAAAATGTTTCCTGAATTGCAGATACAATTGTGACTCTTTCCCGGCTAATTTAGAGTACATTGTGGAGGTTGCATTTTTTGTTTTCGCCTTCAACTATGCGGTTTATAGCATTACTCAAACGACCTTCTTGTTAACGTCAAAATTCCAACAATTTCCAGACGACATTAATTCAATAAATTCAATGTTCCTTCATCCTGCATTTTTTTGTAGCTTTCATGCATATTTAAAGTATTTGTCCTTTATTAAGCTATTTTTAGCATCACTATAATGTCCATCTTCCTAACGTCAAAATGCAAACAATCTCCAGATGACATTAATACAGTTCTTTCAGTTTTCCTTCAAATTGATTTTTTGTTGGTGTCATGCACTATATGTCCTGGGAGATGAGGAACAAAGTTGTAAATGGTAATTAATTATATATCTCGGTACTGCGACAGTTTGTACTTTATCGTATAAATTTATAAATGAGAGTCAAAAGCTCATCAATATTCCTTCTCACGAGTTATCAGTTTTGAGAGATTTTACCTAAGGAAATTTGGCTTATTGTGTTACATGAATCTTCAGTGTGTAAATTTTTTTATCATAATTAACCTTTTTTCAAAAACACTCATTCGATATTTCTCGCTTGTTTCGGTGACCCTCACATCATTTGAAACTAATTATTCTTAAACACTTCACATGACAGCTCTCCTTACGTGTCAATCATTTTCTTGTTAAATGTTTCCGAAATTTGATTTTTTCATGCTCACAAGTGTCTACTGGGTTTTGGAATGAATTAGATGTTTCTCCCAGTCATTATTCAGAACACTGGTGGAAATTGCATATTTAGCAATTTCGCCCAAAAATACGTTTATTCTTCTATCCGTCCATTAAAACAGTTTTCAACTACTCCCAAAAAGTATGCTCTCAGCAGTATCTAGTTCACCTTTGGCACTACCTTTTATCTGTAATGTCAGTTCAGAAAAAGCCAATAGACTCATCGGAAATTAATAATCCAGATAATCTGAACAAGGGAGAAACGTCTAGGAACAAAGTTCCTAGACCCATCATGAACAATGAATCTGCGTATCCAAGTAATGTTTATATATTGTTTATCTCAGCACGGCTATACTTTTTTTCTGAAGATTGTATATATTACATTAAGTAAACGATCTTCATTTAAACGATTCATTGCCTCTCGGAGTTATTTTACGTTCATAAATATGAATAATGAATAATGATATCACACGAACCGTCAAACTGCGATAATATTGCATATTTTATATATGAACTCTGGGCACAGAATACCACATTAATGCTCTTGTGATGCAGATGAAAACAACTATACCCATTGTATCTCTTTCACGTCTCTAATGAATGGAAACTCTTTGAGTTTAAAACTCTCAAATGGCTGAATACGTTACCTGTAAATCGATTTCACCCTATGTATTACCTCATCTAGCCTTGTAAGGGGTTTTATCACCCTCAAAAATGTTTCCTGACATAGATACAACTGTGTTTCCCAACTAAGAGTACATTTGTGGAAGTTGCATATTTAGTGTTTTCGCCTTGAACTATGCGGTTTTTAGCATTACTCTAATGGCCTTATCACAAAAATCGAAACAATTTCCAGACGACATTAACACAGCAAATTTAATGTTCCTTCATCATGCATTTTTTGTAGCTGTCATGCATATTTAGAGTTTTCGACCTCATCACTCAAATGACCCTTTCCTAATGTGAAAATACAAATAATCTCCAGAAGACATTAACACAGTTCACTCTGAGCTCTTTCAACCTGGATTTGATTTAGCTGTCATGCACTATAAAGTACGTCCACGGAGATGAGAAAAGTTGTAAATGGTAATTAATAATATATCATGGTATTCTGACTGTTTGTACAATATTGTATAAAATTATAAATGTCAGAAGTTCATCAATACATTTGTGGAAGTTGCATATTTAGTGTTTTCGCCTTGAACTATGCGGTTTTTAGCATTACTCTAATGGCCTTATCACAAAAATCGAAACAATTTCCAGACGATATTAACACAGCAAATTTAATGTTCCTTCATCATGCATTTTTTGTAGCTGTCATGCATATTTAGAGTTTTCGACCTCATCACTCAAATGACCCTTTCCTAATGTGAAAATACAAATAATCTCCAGAAGACATTAATACAGTTCACTCTGAGCTCTTTCAACCTGGATTTGATTTAGCTGTCATGCACTATAAAGTACGTGTCAATTTTGAGAGATTTTATCTAATCAAATGTGGCTTATGGTTTTACACGAACCTTCAGTGTGTAAAAATTCTTTATCATTATTAATCTTTTTTTGAAAAACATTCGAAGTTTCTCGATTGTTTCGGTGACCCTCATATCATTTGAATCTCACTGTTCTTCAACACTTCAGATGACAGCTCTCCTTACGTGTCAATCAATTTTTTGCTAAATATTTCCTAAATGTTATATTTTTCATGCTCACAAGTGGCTACTGTTTTTTATGAATTTGGTGTGATCCAAATCATTATTCAGATCATTGGTGGAAGTTGCATATTTAGCGATATCGCCCAAATATACGTTTATTCTGCCATCACTCCAGTAAAATAGATTTGAACTATTCCCAAAGTGAATGCTATGAGCCGTAACTAGTTCACCTTTGGCACTACCTTTTATCCGTGGTCAGTTTTAAAAAAGACAATAGACTCATCGGAAATTAAAAATCCAGATAATTTGAACAAGGCAGACACGACAATTCAGGTCGACGCTCTTGCAGTTTGATTTTATCCTAGACCCATCATGAACAATTAAACTATGAATATGATGAACCAAGTAATATTTGTATATTGTACATCTCAGTACGGCTATACGTTTTACCAAATAATTTATACAAGATAATGAATAACCGATCATCATTTAAACGATTCATTGCCTCTCGTAGTGATATTACGTTCATAAATATGAATAATGATATCACACGAACCGTCAAACTTCGGGAATATTGCATATTCTATATTTGAACTCTAGGCACAGAATACCACTTTAAAGCTCATGCAGAGAAAAAAAAAAAAAAAATTCCAATTTCTCTTAAATTTCCGAGTTCTTTTCACGTCTCTAATGAATGGAAACTCTTTGGGCTTAAAACCATGAAATGGCTGCATTCTTTACCTGTGAATCGATTTCACCCTATGAATTACCTCATCTAGCCTTGTAACTGATTTTCATCGATATTGAATTTTACGCTCAAAAATGTTTCCTGAATAGTTGATACAATTGTGACTGTTACCCAGCATATTTAGAGTACATTTGCGGAAGTTTCATATTTAGTTTTTTCGCCTTCAACTATGCGGTTTTTAGCATTACTCAAATGACCTTCTTAGCGTAAAAATCCAAAAAATTTCCAGACGACTAACAAAGTAAATTCAATGTCCCGTCATCATGGTTTTTTGCAGCTGTCATTCATATTTAAAGTTTTCGCCCTCCATTAATCAGTTTTTAGTATCATTCAAAGACCCTCTTCCTAACGTCAAAATGCAAATAATCTCCAGAAGATAACAATACAGTTCAGTCAGTGCTCCTTCAACCTGGATTTTTTTTGAAGTGTCAAGCACTATATGTCCACGGAGATGAGGAATAATGTAAATAGTAATTACTTATATATCTCGGTTCTGCGACACCGTTTGTAATTTATCGTGTAAATTTAAAGATGAGAGTCAATAGCTCATCAATAATCTTTATCACGAGGTGTCAGTTTTGAGATATTTTACTTAAGGAAATGTGGCTTATGAGGTTACACGAACCTTCACGGTGTGTAAAAATTCTTTATCATTAGTAACCTTTTTTGAAAAGTTTCTCACTTGTTTAGGTGACCCCAACATCATTTGAAACATTGTTCTTAAACGCTTCAGATGACAGCTATCCTTACGTGTAAATCAATTTCTTATTAAATGTTCCTAAATGTTTTATTATTTTTCATGTTCATGTGTCTACTGAGTTTTGGTATGAATTAGGTGTGTTTCCCAATCATTATTCAGAGCACTAGTGGAAGTTGCACATTTAGCGATTTCGCCCAAAATTATGTTTATTCAGCCATCAATCCAGTAAAATACTTTTGAAGTACTCCCAAAGTGAATGCCATCAGCCGTTACTACAGTATACTACTCAAACCAATTAAGGGAACAAGATTTTGATTTATGATATTTCCGAATCTATGTTTTGTTTGGGTTCAGAAATAGTGTTGTGAGCTGAGCAGTGATTGAGGAACCGAATACATCTGAGTTGAGTTGTCCTTTCTGAGTGTCAATAAAAATGGGAGTGTCACCCTACCCCTATATAAAGAGTGAAAATTTCATTTTTCATTGAGTAGAATTGGTCAAAATCAGCATTAACGAGGTGTTTCTGGCTTTGGGCGATTTCGTTGTGTTTCCCTGTCATCACTGAGTGTGTGCGGCGGTATTTGTCCACAGTTGAGGCGGCTCAAGCATTACAGATGCTCGAGGAAGGACACACCCAAAGAAGGGTTGTCCAAGGGCTTGGAGTGTCTCCTAGCGTCATCAACCGGCTCTGGAGACGATACCAAGATAACGGGCTGTACACCAAAAGACCTGGGCAAGGTAGCAAACGCATGACATCCGCAAGACAACGACAGAGTATTGCCCGGGCACTGCAAAACGACTTCCAACGGGCGACTGGGGTCCGTGTCTCAAACCACCGCAACCGGCTTCACGAGGACGGCCTTCGGGCTAGACGACCTGTTGTGGCCCCAGTTTTGACCCCAGCTCACCGAAGAGCACGTCTGGAGTTCTCCCGAGATCACGTACAGTGGCAGTTAGGCCACTGGACCCCAGATGAAAGCAGATTCAGTGTTTCGACCAACGACCGCCGTATCAGAGTGTGGAGACATGCTGGAGAGCGGTACGCACCGTGAAACATTGTGGAACATGACCGGTATGGTGGTGGTTCCGTAATGGTCTGGGAGGGCATATGCACTGAGGGACGCACAGACCTCTTTGTGCTGAATGGCGGTACCCTGACAGCTGCACGATGTGGAACAGATACTGGACCCTGCTGGAGCTGTGGGAGAGGAGTTCCTTTTCATGCAGGACAATGCTCGCCCTCACACTGCACGTGTCTCGATGAACTTCCTCCAGGAGCAAGGGATCCCCATAATGGAATGGCCAGCACGCTCACCAGACCTCAATCCCATCGAGCATGTCTGGGACATGCTGGTACGGAGGGTACATGCTCGCCAACCTCAGCCTGATAGCGTTCCAGCACTTACCGAGGCTTTGGTGGCAAAGTGGGGGAACATCCCCAGGACGCCATACGACGCGTGATTCGGAGCATGACTCGTCGTTGTCGGGCGTGCATCCAGGCAAGAAGAGGTTACACTCATTATTAGGGACTTCAGAACCAGTTTTTAAGACAATTCTGAGACATTCCTTGGCTGAGCCTATCTCTTGTTCATTTCTGTTTTGGGAATTATCTGGTACTCGCTTGTTCCAACAATAAAGTTCTCGTTTTGATTCCTTGCTGAACATTCCCTTTCATTGCTAACATATTGGGGAATACCCATAAGCAATTCTGAACCTAAACAAAGCATAGATTCTGAAATATCACAAATCAAAATCTTGTTGCCTTAATTGTTTTGAGTAGTGTAGTTCACCTTTGGCAGTTCCTTTTATCCGTCTTCAGTTCTAAAAAAGCCAATGGACTCACGGGAAATTCAGGTCGACGCTCTTGCAGCCTGATTTTTTCCTAGACAAAACTACGAATATGATGAACTAAGTAATGTTTATATATTGTATATCTCAGTACGGCTATACGTTTTTCCGAATATTTTGTATAAGATAATGAATATACGATATTAATTTAAACGATTCATTGCCTTATGTAGTGATTTTACCTTCATAAATATGAATAATATCACACGAACCGTCAAACTGCGAGAATATTGCATATTTTATATTTGAACTCTAGGCACAAAATACCACTTTAAAGCCCTTGTGATGCAGATAAAAAAAAATCTAAATTTCCTAGTTGTTTTCACGTCTCTAATGAATGGAAACTCTTTGAGCTGAAAAATCTCAAATGGCTGCATTCTTTACTAGTGAATCGATTTCACCCTACGTATTACCTCATGAAACCTTGTAACTGATTATTTTCGATAAGAAATTTTATCCTCAAAAATGTTTCCTGAATTGCAGATACAATTGTGACAGTTTCCCAGGTAATTTAGAGTACATTGTGGTAGGTGCATTTTTAGTGTTTTCGCCATGAACTATGCGGTTTTTAGCATTACTCAAATGACTTTCTTCTTAACCTAAAAATCCAAAGAATTTCCAGACATTAGTATAGTAAATTCAGTGTTCCCTCATCCTGCATTTTTGGTAGCTGTCATGCATATTTAGTGTTTTCGCCCTCAATTACGCTGTTCTTAGCATCACTCAAATGACCCTCTTCCTAACGTCAAAATGCAAACAATCTCCAGACGACATTAATACAGTTAGCTCAGTGTTCCTTCAAACTGGATTTTTTTGTAGATGTCCTGCACTATATGTCCGCAGGAGATGAAAAATAAAGTTGTATATGGTAATTAATTATATATCTCAGTACTGCGACAGTTTGTACTTTATAGAAGAGAGTCAAAAGCTCATCAATATTCCTTCTCACGAGGTGTCAGTTTTGAGATATTTTACCTAAGGAAATGTGGCTTATGGTGTTACACGAACCATCATAGTGTAAAAATTCTTTATCATTATTATCCTTTCATTGAAAAACATTCGAAGTTTATCGCTTGTGTCGGTGACTCTCACATCATTTGAAACATTTTTCTTAACCACTTCAAATGTCAGCTCTCCTTACGTGTCAAACAATTTCTTGTTAAATGTTTCCTAAATATGATTTTTTTTCATGCTGGAGTCTACTGAGTTTTGGTATGAATTAGGTGATTCCCAATAATTTTTCAGAATATTGGTGGACGTTGCATATTTAGCGATTTCGCTCAAAAATATGTTTATTTAACCATCAGTCCATTAAAATAGTTTTGAACTACTCCCAAAGTGAATGCTACCGGTATCTGCCGATACTAGTTCACCTTTGGCAGTACCATTTATCCCTGAATTCAGTTCTTAAAAAACCAACAGGCTCATTGAAAATTAAAAATCCGGATAGTCTGAACCAAAGCCCATATAACAACATGTCGGGACACACGCATATACGTGTCCGTTGGGGGGGGGGACAGTCGTGACGTCAATGGCGTTAGTGATGACTCAGAAAACGGATCCAACGATATTTGAACAGGAACTTTAATAACATACCATGGCATCATATAAATTTCGTTTATTTATCACATTTAATTCTATGGTCAAAGCTTGATAAAAGGTTGATGTTCATGAGATGAAGAGCTGAGAAGTTTGTGAAGGGTTGATGAGCTGCCTTAAGGTAGGCAATCGATTGATGAAGGGTTTTCCTTTGTGACACGGACTATATGTCAGTAAATATAAGGAAAAGGTAGGAATTATAGAAAAAAAAAATTGCATCCACTCGTTTATTATTCAAATTAATATTATTAACTGCATGGTCAGATTTACAGTATATGTTGAATATTTACATCTATCTTCCTACCTATCTGGTTATCTACATATCATCATCATCAGCCATCATTAATAGTACATTGCCGAAGAGACCTTCCCCAACCTTCATGAATTCCTTGATTGGGCCAATCTCTGCCAAGCTTTCCCTGCCAATTTCTCTATCATCTCTCCACCTCCTGTCTGGCCTTTTTCTGATAGGCTTACAATCTGCTGGTGACCATTCAGTCAGCCTGTTGTTCCGTCGGTTATCCCTTATTCTTGCTACATGGTCTGCCCACCCCCATTTCTGTTCTTTTATAACTTCTATAATGTCTTTGACTAGTCTACTCTCACCCAAGGCGATCTTTTCCTGTCTCTTTGATATTATATAGAAATATATATGACATGCAATTAAGAAAAGGAGGTTATTATATGGACTTTGTGGAGTAAGGAGAGAAGAAAGGTGTAATTGGTGGGGAAAAAATAAAAACTACCAAATAATTTACTGTAAAATAAATACTACCCAGGGGGCAAAAAGCTACTTTTTCTGTTCAACCAGAATTGGGATGTTATAAAAGGTTATGACACCATTTTACTCCTTGGATCATCAGGACCAATATCCAGGAGCACAACCTAGGGTTGAGAAGTTTAACAATAATACAATTACAGGGTATATAAACAGAGGACATCTGAGGGTTGTCAATAACTGAACATGTCATCAATATAAGCTCTTATATCATCTTTTATAATATTCAATAAACATTTCATCCTCGCACCATAACATAATTTTTGTGAATGAGATCTAGCGAAACGCAACCGTTATAACTGCTAAAATAACTAACACTGAGATTTAATCCAAGAGATAATCCTGTTCAAACTGAGAAAAAGGATATATAGTATTTATAGAAAATCTCATCAGAGGCAGTGCTATTCTCAACTTCCAGGAACAGCTCTTTGGAGTTCTACAGCATCTGCAGGGAAGATAACATGGAAGATTCCCCTTGGCACATGAACAATTTTTTAAAACCTTTTCTGCAACCACAATAAAGATTTCAAGATTAATCCCCGAGCTAGACCTCATCAGATCATATAGCCCTGCTAGGGTTACAGGAGAGCGCTACCTCTCCCAGCACAGTAGCCACCGGGCGGGGCGCGACCTCGCAACCTCACGATTACGAGCCCGACACCAAACCACCGAGCTACCGCGCTCCCCCCACAATAAAGAGATGTAGATATCTCTGGTGGTCACAATTCCGCACTCACTGAAACTGCCACAAGTTCTGTTTGTGTTACTGTCCATCCATATTCATCCAACTAAGGAATGCTTGGCTCTGCAGTGAGTGCTGTCTGGTCAGTGACTGTTGCCACGGCAGAACGTTTCAGATGCTGCATTTAAAGGAGCTTGAGGAGAGGTCTTGTTGGCTAGAAAAATGAATGTGAATCTCGCTCAAAGAGATATGACACCTCGGCATTCTTTCAGAATACGGTGACAAATAACTTCCTAGCCTGACTGATAACATCTTCAACTATGATAGCATCACTGTCACTGCCAAAGTCTTCGAAAGCATCCAGTTGAATTTAGTGTTTTCGCCTTGAACTATGCGGTTTTTAGCATTACTCTAATGGCCTTATCACAAAAATCGAAACAATTTC